>NW_008348662.1:2211212-2262282 GCF_000622305.1 Nannospalax galili | reverse complement strand
GAGAGAAAAAAACATGCAGTTGGGAGAAGGTGAGGGGTGGGGTAGATCTGGGAAGAGGTAGGGAAAACAATGAGGATGAATATGATCAAAACACATTGTATACATGTATAAGATTCTCAAAGAACTAATAAAAATATATTACAAAAAAAGATGACCTTCAGTTTGAGAACAGACTTTGACCTTTGACTTTTGAACAATGTTGACACTGTTAAGACTTAGGGGACTCGTGGAGATGAACTGAATGCATTTTGTAACAAGAATGGTCATTACCTTTTGAGGACCAAGAGGGAAATATTATGGCTTAAAATTATTGTATTTGGGTATCAAGTTGAAAAGGAGTAAAGCTTTGAAGAGTAATCTTCACATCACCTTAGAGACATACCTCTGGGCATGCTCTGTGAGGGCATTTCCAGAGAAATTTAACTAAGGATAGAAAACTCACCCTTTATGGGGGTGTCACTATCCAATGGGTTGGGAGCCTAGGCTTGATGAGCTAGGATTCATCTCTCTCTGCTTTTTATTCTTTCAAGATATGAGCAAGCAGTCTCATGCTTCCATTGACACAGCTGTGAGCCGTTCCTGACACCATACCTTCAGTGCCATGATGGACAGTAGACTCTGAGCCTTGAACCAGAATAAATCTTTTCTCCTTTAAGTTGCTTTGTCAGGTATTAAGAAAAATAACATAATAGTCTATTCTTTAACCATATGAAAGGAAGAGATAAAATTAATGTTATAAAATCTCCACTTACCTTATAGGGTTATTGTAAGGATTACATGACAATATATGTAATCCTTTGGAGTTTCCTTACACCCAGTCTATCCGTAGAGCTGGATAGCTTCAGTTGTCAATTTGACATGCTGGGGTGGCAGGTACCTCAATTGCTTCAATTGGATTGGCCTGTAGGCATCTCTGTGGGGCATTTTCTTGGTTGTTGAGTGATGTGGGAGGGCCCAGCCTATTGTGAGCAGTGCTACCCCTGGGCAGGTGATCCTGTGTTGTATACAAAAGCAAGCTGATCACTGAGCCAGGGGAGCAAGCCAGTAAGCAGCATTCCTCCATGGTCTGCGCTCCAGGTTTCTGCCCTGAGTTCCTAGTTTGGCTTCCTGGGAGATGTAAGATGAAACAAATCCTTCCCTCCCCAAGTTGGTTTTGGTCAGTGATTTTTATCACAGCAATTGAAGGCAAACTAAGACAGTAAGTAAAAACAACTTTACTTCTTCGCTGTAGACACAGTAATAATGTGTACATCTTTGCCTTATTCATTCATTATTAGGTCTGGTAATAGCTAAAAAATCTTTTGTGCATTGGCTCTAGGTTTTTGTTTTGATGATCTTTATTAGAGCATGGAAATTCTCTTTTATGTCATGTTTCCCAAGGTTTTGCCAAAATGGAATATTGAGAGTTAATACTGCAGCAGTGTGCAAAGCTGATTGAGCATGGAATTGTATTGGATGCCTTTTCTTCACTTATTGAGGTCCTCATACTATTCTGCCCTTAATTCTTTCAATGTCAATTACATTGATTGTTAAAATATTGAGCCCACATTGCATTCCTACAATAAAGTCCATTTGCTCATGTTGCATTATCACGTTTATATGCTACAGGACTCAGTTTTGCTATTATTTGAGAAAATTTCCTGTATTTTTAAGAAACAGTGATCCATAATTTCTTTTCTTATAAATTCAAGGTACACAGTGTTATAAATTAAAAATGTTATAATGATTTGAAGAAAGGAATCCAAGATGAATTATCTGTCAGGTGAGCTTTATTAGGAGAGCTCATAGCATCAGGGCCATGATGAGGTCCTGAAGAGAAACAGAACCTTTCATTCCAAATCACAGCTTCATTAGGAGAGAGCCATCAAGGATAGCATGAGGAGGTGCTGAATGGGGACATCCTTCTGTTCTAGAGAACAAAGGGCATTTCTTATAGTTTTCTCTGCCTGGGGAAGGGGCTGTGTTTCATATCATGTGACCTAGCCTACATGCCCAGACTCATAAGGCAGGAAGGTATTAGATATATATAAAATCATAATTCATGGCTGTCTTGGGCCTGGGTATAAGGGTGGCTAGGCTTGTAGCAGCAAGGAAGAGGGAGTCTGAAAGGTCATAACATTCTTTGTTTATCAACTGTCCAGGAGAGCTGCAGGGGGCCATGATCTGACTTCTGGGGAGGGTGGAAGGAACTAGAGGATCTGGATTCTAACACACATTGGCTTGAAAACAGTTAAAAATGTGGGGGTGAAAAACCACATCTATTGTCTCCTGTAATAATGTCCTACATCTTTCGTTTTAAAGATGTTTAGACACATACCATAGGAAATACATGTGTACATAGATGCATGAGTCTATATCTGCATGAAATAAGTTTATGAAATGATTGTTACTTTTAATAGGCAAAACTCACTTTACTATCTCCTATTCAGTGCTCTTCTGTTATTTTAAGTGATGGCAGTAAAGTATTAATTTGAATTTATTACCCAAGATCATATGCAGCTTCAAAAACATTGCTTGCATTTAGTAGCATTTAGTAGCTATATAAGCAGTTACTGTTATTTCTGTTGCTGCTGCTATTGTTAAGCTTTAACTCTGGCAGTTTGAGCAATAACTGGCATGTAGCATTTGATAACTGTCTACAAATGAAGAAATTTGATTACCAGTGTATTTTAATACAGCACTTTCAACAGAGGGCTCAGAGTAGTGTACCTATTTAAGATATTCTTTACTTTGATTCATAAGGAACAGGGAATCATCTAAATCCATCTTTGCTTCTTTTCACAATTTATTTACTTTTATTTTATGTGTATGAGTGTTTTGCCTGCATGTATATAAGTGCATCAGTGTCATGCAATGCCTGCAGAGGCCAGAAGAGGGCGTCAGATTGCCTGGACTGGCATTAAAGACAAGTGTTAGCTGCTATATGGATGCTTGAAACCAAACCCAGATCCTCAGCAAAAGAAACCAAAACTTTTAACTGTTAAGCCATCTCTCCAGCCCCCATCTTTGTTTCTTAAAATTAATAGTAAAATAAATTTGACCACCCCCAGAAGGAAAAGAAGCCATTGCATAACATTCATTGCTTGTACACAGGCCAACTCACTCATGCATGCAAGGCACCTGCTCATCCCCTTGCCTCCTCAATCAGGGAAATAATGTTGGAGGCCCTGTAGGTGGCTGAATTTTTTCTTGAATTTAAATTTCTACTTTCCTCTAATAGAAGTTTATAGGCACAAGGCAGCATCGAAATGAGATCTTTGGGTATATAAATTCAAGGAGTTTAAAGACAGCAGCAATTATCAAACTTCATCTATCATAAGATTTCCCAAACTAGGAGAGGTTATTATAACCAATATATAACTTGAAATGGTCTACTTCAATAAATTGAACTATGCTGTCAAAATCATCCAGCCAACTTAAAAACTTTGGAGCATTCAATAATGTGATTCAATGAAGAGGTAGTTGGGGAAATAAAATGTTTTTGTTCAAATGGGAAATACAGATAAAGTGCTTCTCTTCTTTTATGTGCTTCAGAATTACTCAGTCCTAAGAGCTCCTGAACAGTCAAGAACATGCACTCAGGTTACTAATGGCAGTTGGTTTCCAAGACATTGTACGCTACTGCCAAGAATCAGGAAAATCTTTAGACTGGAAACAAAGAGGACTTGTGACAAAACATTGAATGTGGTTCTAACAACAAAGAATAATGTAACTATAGGGATACATACTGAATATCTTCACTTAGCAAAAAGAGTCTTGGGACAATTGCTGTAGCCGTTCTCTGCCTTGTCCCTATAATAGCTGTGTGGTGGTCTGAATGAGAATGTCCCCCATAGGCTCCAAGTATTTGGACCTTTTGTCCCTTGCTGGTGGCACTGTTTTGGGAGGTCTTAGAAGGTGTGGCCATGCTGGAAGATGCAAGGTCACTGGTGGAGGAGGCCTTAGAGAGCTCTTAAACCTTGCCAGATTTCCAGTCACTTTCTGCTTCCTGTGCTGGCTTCAAGATGCTAGTACTCTCCTTCTCCTCCAGCCACTCTTGCCACCATGCCTCCCTGCCATGAAGGACTCTGATTCCTCTGGACCAATAAGCTCAAATAAACTCTTCCTTTTAAAAGTTCCCTTGGTTACAGTGCCTTATCACAGCATCAGAAAAGTAACTAATGAAAGCTGCTCTTAAATTAGCATGCTATTTACAGTGTGAGACATCTGAGAACTGAGAGCATCCAATAACCCAGGGCCTTAACTGAATCCACATTCCCAAACATGGCTCTTACTGGACTCATGTGGGGAGATTTTCTGATTCTTAGCTATCCAGGCTTTGGTTGGACCTGCCTGAATAAGCTCCTCCAGGGACAAGACCCATAGATCTATATTTGCCTTCACACTCCAGGAGGTTTCCTCAAAGTCTGTAGAGTCAATGCAACTAAAGTCTACTAGGGAGAGACTTGAATGGAAAATAAAAGAGGCCACACACAATGAGTTTCTAATTGCACTTACTGTAGAGCCATTTCAATAATGGCCCTAAAATAACCTTCAGCCATAAGACAGCATTGGTTTGTTACTCCCGGATGCTTACAGTCCATGTGTGCTTGATTACTAGTGGGTCTTATCTGTGAGGGATACATTTTTCCCCCAAGCTATGTGAACTCAGTATTAGAAAAGAAATAGAACCAATTTTTCAAAACACCAACCCAGCAATACCTTACTTTACTCTAAGTGATGATCCCTCTATTGCATTATAAGCAACATGCTCTGTATGAGAAAAGAAAATTTAGTTTTATCTCTTTTGTTCTTTGTTTGAGACAGGTTCTCCCTATGTCCTTAGTGCAAACTAGCCCAGAACTCACAGTCCCCTTGCTTGCCTGTGCCTCCCAAGTGCTGGGACTGCATCTGTGTCACTGCACCTTGCTTCAGGAATGTCATCTTCATTCTAATTCTTCTTACAAGTTAGGGGACAGGAAAACTAGGTTCTATACTTCCACAATTAGAGAGAAAATAGCAATTATATTTTTAACCGACTGCATAGGTGTTAATTACCTATTTGCCACACACACAAAATCAATTAGTTCATTTCTTGCCCTTTCCTCCTCATTTCTCCTTATGTTCTATTTCTTGGATAAATACTTCTACACTTGCAGAATATGCTATACTTGGGAATATACTATACCCAAATATAAATGTGAACTTTCTACAATGATTGCAGTTTCAAATCCAGCTTCTAAAGAATAATAGACAACCTAGAGCTGGAAGGGAATACCATAGTCATTCAAAATAACAGCTAATTTCCTTCTGGAAAACCGGGGCCCATAAGTTAGTGATCTACTAGAGTCTCCAACCAAACCCAAATGAGAATCTGATGATTAGCTGAGTATTCTCTTTCTATCGACAATTCTGTTCACTAATACATAATGTTGAGTGACCTTAAGTGCATGTGAGTGTGGGTGCATGCATGCATGCAACACAAAGAGACAGAGAAGGAGTTATAAGAATTGACTCTTGTGATTGTGGAGGCTAAGAAGTCTTACTATCTGCTGGAGAACCACATAACATGGTGTTATAACTTATCAAAAGTCCAAAGGATAAAGAACCAGTAGCTCTGATGTCCAATGAGGACACAGATGTCTTAGCTCAACAAGAATGAGATGGGGGCTGGAGAGATGGCTCAGCGGTTAAAAGCACTGGCTGCTCTTGCAGAAGACCCAGGTTTGAGTCCCAGAACCTACATGACAGCTAACAACCATCCATAACTCCAGTTCCAGGGGGATCCGACACCCTCTTCTGATCTTTGTGGGCATTGCACGACATGGGTGCACTTACATACACGCATGCAGTACACTCATACATATAAAATAAAAATAAAATATTTGTAGAAAGAAGGGAGAATTCACCCTTCCTCCACACCTTCCTCTTATTCAGGCCCTCAGCAGATCTGATGATGCTTGCACATGTTGATGAGTGTGGATCTTCATTCTTCTGATCTGTTCTACAAAAAACCTCACAGAAACATACAGAAGAAATGTTTTATGGGTTATCTTGTGTTGCGGGTGTCCTGGGGCCTTCTGGGCGGGGGTAGAGTCAGAGCAGAGTCATGACACAGACTCCAGGAGTCAGGTGAGAAGGAGGCAGTGCAAGCAGCTGCACACTCGTTTATTGCAGATATGGGGCTCCCTTATATCCCCCCTCCCGGTGTCCCATTGGTCCATTGATAGGTCGTGTCTGTCCCTCATTGGCTCTCTGTATCAGGCCATTTTCGTCAGCTGTCTCTATGTCTTTTTGGCAGAACACAGGTTTGCCTCAGCCAGATGTTTCTGGTGCATTTGCAGTGCACACTGGTTGTTCAGGACGCACATCCTCCTACGTATCCACCCTTTTTCTTTTTGTGAAGCTCTAGTGGGAGCCAAGATTCTTCGCCTTGGCATTGTTGGCCCCACCTCAGGGGGTCCCCAGTATCATGGACCGTGCCTGTCTTAGGTTGGCTTGGTTAGCAAGCTCTTACCCGTCACTGACTACAGGCCCTCAAAGGGCAACCTCCCTGGGTATGAGCCCACCAGGGTGATTGGGGAAGGCAATTATACAGAGGCCTCATGGATTTCTATGAGCCAGGCCTGAAGGACCTCTCAGGGAGGATCACGGGCCTGTGTGTTGAAGTGCCAAGAGGACCTGGAGTGTGGCTCTGTTGACATGATTTTGCCGTCCGGCATGCTGAGACACTTGACAAGGATGAGTAGGACCAAAGGAATTAGGCTAGCTATGATGGCCAGGAGAATGGGGACAAATGAGGCAGGTGGAATGACACCTGAGACCTCGTGCTTCCTAGCAAGGAAAAGAATGGGCATCCAGAGGTCAGGGTCCCACATGTTCTTGGGGGTGACCCATGGTGTGAGGATGATAGCCTTGTTCCAGAAGGCGTCCAGGTCGTTGGACTTAACCTTGAGACCCCATGTGACTAGGAGGGATTTAAGGGCCTGAATTTGGGGCTCCCTACAATGAGGAGGTAGGTTGCCCACGATGGTAGGGAGCTAAGACAAACAAGAGAGTGTGTTGGACCCAGAATGTCTAGTGCTTATTGGGGAACTTCTGCAGTTTGTTAGGCCACGGCCATATGCCCACACAGTGTCTCTGGATGGGGAGCGGCAGTTAGGAGCCTCCTAGGGCGTCAGCCTTTATGTGGAGGCGCTGGGCAAACCAAAAACAAGTAAATGTTCCTCCCTAACTGACAAGGAACCCAAACGACATCAAGGAAAAAGGGGAAGAGGATGGGGCCTCCACACTCACCCTTGTGAGGACTGAAGGCACATGTAACACGTAGGGGCTGACTTACTGAAACTTCAGGCAGGAGGCATCTCGCAAGACCGAAGAAAGTGGGGGAGAGGTGCCCAGGTGGTCATGAGTGGAGAAAGCGAAACTAAGGCTGATCTCCAGAGCGGTCGATGCACAGCTGGCAGAAAAGTGCAAAGAACATGGTCCAGAAGAGAAAAGCGGCTACCACAACGATGGCCAGAACCCAGGGAAGGTCAATGCTCATGCCAGCATGGGGAACCCACATTGGGAGCCAAATGTTGCGGGTGTCCTGAGGCCCTCCGGGTGGGGGTAGAGTCGGTGCGGAGTCACAACACAGACTCTGGGAGTCACGACACAGACTCCAGGAGTCAGGTGAGAAGAAGGCAGTATGAGCAGCTGCAGACTCATTTATTGCAGATATGGGGCTCCCTTATATACCCCCTCCCAGTATCCCATTGGTCCATTGATAGGTCGTGTCTGTTCCTCATTGGCTTTCTGTTATCAGGCCATTTTTGTCAGCCATCTCTATGTCTTTTGGCAGAACACAGGTTTGCCTCAGCCAGATGTTTCTGGCGCATTTGCAGTGTGCACTGGTTGTTCAGGACGCACTTCCTCCTACAGTCTTGGACACTCTTCATTAGGCAACTTGACTAATGAAATTAATTATCAAAGTGAAGGTATTTTTTAAATCATTACACACACTTCTTTGTTGATATTCTTACTGAGATATAATTTCACATACAACAAAACTCACCAAAAGTAATAATCATAGGGTAGTCACAGACCTGTGACCAATAGCTACAGTCTACTTTAAGAATATTTTCATCATTCCCCAAAGAAACTCTATACCTATTACTGTTAACAGACCCAGACGTGGGCTCCTCACTGTTCTAAAGCCAATATTTAGGAGATAAGGGTAGATAGGGAGGGACACAGGTTTATTTAAGTGTCATCTCTGAGAAGGTGACTAATGTCCTCAAAGCACCATCCATGTGAATTTGGGGACACAAAGGGCTTTTATGTGGAGAGAAAGGCGATGCAGTGAGAACACAGGAAGGAAGCCCACCTGCCTGAGTCCTGCATGGGGCACTATCACCACCTCTGTTTTCGTTTTTCTTCAGTTGAGACAAATGACCGTTGTTTCTGTGATGGCTAATCCTGGGTGTCAACTTGGCTGGATCTGGGATTAACTGAAATGAGAAAGATCTTCTTGATTGGATCATCTGAAGCTGGAAGACATACCCTAAGTGTGGGTGTTACCTTCTGATGGCAGCCCTTATAAAAGGCCATGGCAGAGGAGAATGCGTGGCTTCTTGCTGCTTACCTTCTCTCTCGCTGGTGAGTTCGTCTTGCTGCTGTAGACTGAAGACTAGCTGATTTGGAATTCGTCAGACCTTCAGCACCAGATTGGGACTACTGAGACATCCAGCCTTGTGGACTGAGCGATTAAGGATTCTCAGCCTCTCCAGTGTGGTGCAGCCATTGTTGGACTATTCAAACTCTATCCTGTGAGCTAAGCTGATAAATCTCTATACATATATATTCATTCTACCAGTTCTGTTTCTTTGGGGAACCTTGACTAATACAGTCTCCTAAGCCACTTTATTATCTATCCTTCAGATAAATACATTAATTTCAAACAAGTCAGGCATTTTTCTTTAAATTAGAGAATGGGAATAGCAAATTTTGGGCCCATACTTTGATGTTATTTAAAAATACACCAGGTGTTCCAGGTTTTGACAGACTAATGATAGATTGGAATGTCTGGGGACCAATGCTTTCTGTTATGTGCACATTCTTTTTCCTCAAGATGTTGACTCTAATAGTTAATATCTCAGCCACTTAATGGGGTGTTTTTGTCCTGTTTTAGAAGTTCTTTGGGCAAAAGGAAAAACAAAGACATACTTCACAATGGAAAATTTTCAAAATAAAGCTAGTCTTAAATAGGATGGTGTAAAACAGAATCATGTAACCACAATTGTTGTTATATTAGTAGCTGGTCCCAATTTCTGGCCCTTACTGTAGCTCCAGGAAACCACTTTTTATTTCCTGTCTCTATGAATTTTCCTTCTATGGACATTTCACATATATGGAGACAGAAAATGTATTGTCATTTGTGACTCTTTTTCCAGTTAGCATAATGTTGAAGGTTCATACATATTATAGTATATATCAACAATTCATTCCTTTTTGATGCTAAGTATTATTCCACTGTATGGATATATTATTTCTAAAAATTCATTCATCGCTTGATGGACATTTGGGTTGTTTCCAATCTGATGACTGTGAATGCTGATGTGAACATTCATTCATTTTTGCACAAACACATGTTACTTCTCTTGCGCATATTGAGTATGATGAGGAAATAGGTTCTGAAATGTTTCTGGCATGGTCACCACCCTCTGGCTACCTTCCAGAAAAGTAAAAACCAGCCCCAGACTGGACTGGACTGGAGTCCTGCACAGCTGACCCTCTTTGTAGTGGAGAAATTCACCCTGCACCTGCCTGAGATGACACAAGCTCATCCCCAAACCCCTTCCTTTTCCCCAAAGGGAGAAAATATGAAAATCCTGAGGCTGTAAAAGGGTGTACTCTCCTCTGGATCCCAACTGTGTGGAGGTGCCCACCTCCTCGAAGCCCCCTGGCCCTGGGAGGGTCCCTCTCAAGCTTATCTCTAGTAAATCTGCCTGCTCTGTAGAGGTCAGTTTTTCTTGTCTCTTTCCTGCTTCCCATTTCTTTAGAGTATAGAAACTAGAACTACATTGCTGGATAACTCCGTTTAACATTTTGAAAAGCTAATATGTCTTCTAAAGCACCTACTATTTTATATTCTCATCAGAATATGTCAAAGTTCTATTTTCCCACCACTTGCTAGCAGTTGCTTCTAAGATTTTTAAAAAATATTTTTATTATTTTTATTTTATGTGTATGAGTGTATTGCCCGCATGTATGTGAGTGCACCCGTGTTGTACAATGCTGCAGAGGTCAAAAGAGAGCTTTGGATTCCCCAGAAACTGGAGTTAAGAACGGTTCGTAGTCACCATGTGGGTGCTGGGAACCGAACCCGGGTCCTCTGCAAGAGCAGTCAGTGCTCTTAATCTCTGAGCAATCTCTCCAGCCCCAGATTTTTATTATAGCCATATTAATGGATATGAACTGGTAGCTCATTAAGATTTTGATACGCATTTCCCAGCTGATTAATGATAGTGAGCATCATATCATACAGTTATTGGGCATTTGTACATCTGGAAAAATGTCTATGCAGAAACTTTGTTCACATTGAATTTGCACTTTTATTATTAAATTTAAGAGATCTGAGAATAATCTAGATATTAGATCTGAAATGTCTGCAAGGCCATGTGACAAGGCTTAATTGGCAGTCTGTGGAACTACTGGGAGGGGGCAACAGAAGGTTTCTGGGACCATGGCCTTGAGAATCTTCTCTCTCTCTCTCTCTCTCTCTCTCTCTCTCACTCACTCACTCACTCTCACCTTTCCTGGCCACCCACAAGCTGAGACTCACTCAACCACACTTCTCTGCCATCTCTGCCATGATATTCTGCCTCCCCACAGGCCCAGAAAAAACAAAACCAGATGAAACTATGAGCCATAAGAAATCCTTTAAGCTGATTTTTCTTATGTATTTTGTCATAGCCACAGAAGGCTAACACATAGCTCTTTATCATATATCAATCTCTCTATATATGATGATAATGATGATAATGGTGAAGACATGATAGATGAGCTAGATAGATGATAGAGATAGATGATGATAGATAGATAGATAGATAGATAGATAGATAGATAGATAGATGATAGATAAATGATAGACAATCCTCAAATTTTTCTCCCATTCTTTGGCTTGTCTCTTTGCATTCTTGATGACGTCTGCTATGGTTTGGATATGTCTCCCTCAGAATTTATGTATCACAACCTTAATCCCAGAAGTCATATGCTAATAGTATTTGGAGTTGCTAACAGTGTTTGGAGTATTTGGAGTTTGGCAAATCCAAATACTATTAGTTGATTTTCAGTTATCAGGGTACCTTTGCATTTAGGGAATACAGTCATTGTGTGTAATCTTTTTATAAGTTGCTGGATTCAGTCTGCATTTTGTTGAGGGCTTCTGTACCTCTAGTCATAAGAAACATTGCCCGATCATTTTCTTTTAATGTCTAAGTTGGGGAGAGAGAGAGCGAGAATGAGAGTGGGGGGGAGGGAGGGAGAGAGAGAGAGACTTCATAATAAGTTGAAATGTATTTTATTCTCTTCTATTTTTCAGAAGTTTAGGAAGGATTGATATTTAAATTTTGTGGTAAAATTCAACAGTGAAGTCAACTGAGCCTGAGCCAAGAAGTTGTTTTAGACGTTGCTAATTGGCTGTAAGAAAACTCCTGTCACTTATTGCCCCGCCCACTGCCAGTTGCAGTACTCAACACACTCATTTTTTTTCCTTTTTTTAAAAAACTTTTATTTATTATTTTATGTGTATGCGTGTATTGCCTGCATGTAGGTAAGTGCACCCATGTCGTGCAATGCCCGCAGAGGACAGAAGAGGCTGTCGGATCCCCTGGAACTGGAGTTAAGGATTCAAACTCGGGTCTTCTACAAGAACAGTCAGTGTTCTTAACCACTGAGCCATCTCTCCAGCCCCTTGTTTTCCTTTTTAAAAAGTGACTAATTTATTCTTTTGCTTATTGAAAACACATTCAATTTCTGTTTCTTCTAAAGCTAATTTCAGTAATTTGTTTCTGCAGGAATTTATTCATTTCAGTTCTCATTTATAATCTTATGTGTGAAAGATTTGTAATAATAATGTTACTTGATTGATTCTTCTGTTTCTTTCTTGGTTAGTCTAGAAAAGAGTATTCCCACTGTGTTGATACTTTCAAAGAACTGGTCTTTTGTTTCATTGATTTTCTCTACTATTGTTCCATTTATTTTATGTAGGTCTTTATTATTTTCTTTTTTCTTCCTACTTTGGGTTTAATTTACTACTTTTCTAGTTTTCCAAAGTGAAAGGTTAGGTTGGATTTGAGTGTTTCTGTTTGTTAATTTGTTTTGAGACAGAGTCTCTGATAATCCAAGCTAACCCCAAACTCACTATGTAGCCTTAGAATGACCTTGAACTTCTGATCCTCCTGCCTCCATCTCCTGAGAGCTGAGATTGCATGTATACACTACCACACCCAATTTGTGGGGTGCTAGTGATATAATTCAGGGCCTCATGAATGCTAGGTAAGCACTTTACCAAATGAGCTCATCTTCAATCCAAGGTTTTATTTTTTAATATCAGCATTTATGGCTATACATTTCTGAGCACTACATTCAAGGCATTCCATAGTTTTGTCATGCTATGATTTTGTTTTCATCATTTTGAAAGAATCTTCTAATTTTATTTGTAATTTCTCCTTTGACTCTTGGTTACTTAGAAGTACATTGTTCAATTTCCATGTATTTGTGAACCTCCCAGGGTTGGCTTAGCATATATAAAGAGAGTTCTATTCTGGTTTTGAGAACAATGAATTTTCTGATGCTTTGGAATGACTATTCTATAGGGTACCACATCTGATTTTCATAAGTAACGCAAATGAGACCCAGTGAAAATGCATAGATTGTTTAACACTTAGCTGTCATTACATTTGGATCGTAATTGGTCCCCCAAAGATCTCTGTGTTAAAGGTTTGATTCTCAAAGAAGCTGTATGGCAGGTGTGTTGGGAAGATGGCATAATGGGAGACTCTTAGGTCATCAGGTGGGTATGGCTTCAAAAGGTTCTGTGAGACTCCAGCTCCTTCCTCTTTCTCTTTTTCTCCCTGGCTCCTGATGGAGCAGTTTTACTCCACCAGGCACATATACCATGATACATTGTGTTGCTATAGGCTCCCAAACAATATGACCAGTCAACCATGGACTGGAGCCTCCAAAATGCAGGGTCAAAATCAAACTTTTCTCTTTGTAAGTTGATTATTTCAGTTGTTTGTTACAGTAACAGAAAACTGAACTATAGTTGGTCGCAGAGTTCAGACAAAATCATAGGATGCATGGCCACTTACACAAAACATGCTTACAACTAGGCCAATCAACATTAGATCATGAATGGGACGGAGCATGAGAGGATCCCATCCCCAGAAGAGTTATTCACAGTTCATGGTTGTTGGGTAAAGGGGAGTCACAGTCCTCCATGATGTATCACTGTTACATTGCCCTTGCCAAAGTAAAGAACTGCCCCCCGACACCGATGCTCATGCAGGCAATTCTGATTACATGTAGTGGAACACATGAACACACACACACACACACACACACACATTTCATGAGAGTAGGAGGGAGACTTGAGAAGAGGGATGTGGTGGGAGAAGGGGATAAGAGAGGATAATGGGAAAAGAACTATGATCAAAGAACATTATATATGTCAGAAATTGTGAAAGAATAAATAAAATAAAAAAGGAAATCAAACAATGATCATGAAATTGTCATTAACATTAAAAATAACTTTCAGCAATTTCATTTTTTTTTGAAACAGAGTCCCTGTAGCCCCAGCTAGTTTAGAACTCACTGTGTAGACCAGGCTGACCTCAGTCTCACAGAGATCTGCCTGCCTCTACTTCCCAAGTGCTGGATTAAAGCCATGACACCACACCTGGCTTCATTTTCCTTTTCTAAAAAAAAAAAAAGTATTCTTTGAAAATTTCATACATGTATTCAATGAAATATGATCATGATCATATACAACCCCATTTACCCCCCCAAAATCCCCCTAAGTTCCACCCCAACATCTCCCTCCCAACTTGTCCCCTTTTTTCTTAATTTTTAATATACTAACTCTAATTAGCGCTACCCATATGTGCGTGGGTGTAGGGAGGTCTCCTAGAGTATGGGCAACCTACCGGCGGCCGCACCTCAAAGAATACTTCTCCCTCCCCCAGCAGCTATCACCTGCCTGTAGTGCCTCCACTATGGGTGGGGCCTCATGAGCTGCTCCCTCATTCATGCTGAATTGTGTTTGGCTTGCTTGTGTGCATTCAGGTCTTGCTCAGGTAGCCACAGGTGCTGTGACCTCATGAGTGTCAGAAGACGGCACTTCTGTAGTTTCTTATAATTCAGTGTCAAAGATCCAAAGTCTCCTGGCTTTTAACCCAATGACTTTGTTTAGTTCTGCTTGTTTGTTCATTCTTTTTTAAAAAATATTTTATTTATTATTTTTATTTTATGTGTATGCATGTATTGCCTGCATGTAGGTAAGTGCACCCATGTTGTGCAATGCCTGAGGAAGACAGCAGACGTTGTCGGATCCTCTGGAACTGGAGTTACCAACAGTTGTTAGCCACCATGTGGGTGCTGGGATTCGAATCCGGGTCTTCTGCAAAAACAGTCAGTGTTCTTAACCGCTGAGCCATCTCTCCAGCCCCATTGTTTGTTCATTCTTGAGGTTTTGTTGTTTAGCCCAGGTTGGTCTTACACTTTCTGCTCCTCCTGCCTTACCCTCGTAAGTGCTGGGGTTACAAGTATAAGCTATTATGCCAGTCTCTAGTCCCATATTCTTTTTTAAAAAATTATTTTTATTATTTTTTAGTTATGTGTATGTGCAGCAAGGGTATGTGACCATGAGTGCAGGTGCCAGTGGAGGGTAGAGGGCACCAGATCCCCTGGAACTGGAGTCACAGGCAGTTGTGAGTCACCTGATGTGGGTTCTGGGAGCCAAACTTGGGTCCTGGACATGCTTCTAACCTCTAAGCCATCTCTCCAGCCCCTGGTCCCATGTTCTTATCACTGAACTAGGCTATTGTGCTAGGGCAGACTATTCTGTAAAGGGCATATGTCTTGAACTATCCTTAACAACAACAACAACAACAAAGTAAATACTGATTGTGTTCCCATCTCACTTTCTGATAGTAAAGCAACTTTCTTCTAGGTGGTGACTAAGGATGACACCTGGGTGTGCCTTCTAGAACACATGGCACATATGGGGAAGAAAACTTCAGGGCAAATGCCACATTCTTAAAGTTAAGTCCTAAGAATGGCTTAGATTGCTTATTAGTCACATGGCTCAAACTTACTTGCACTATAATTTAGTGTCCTTGGCCGGCTACATTGGGGATGTAGTCTAACCTGGCTGTCTGTGGTCTCTTCCCTCCTCAAGTGTTCAGTACTTCTTTGGATTTTCTTATTTTAGTAATTTTAAAAGAGTATTTTCAATATGTTGGTCTTGAAAAATGCCTCTTAAATACAAAATATGGATAAAATCTTTTTTTATTTCTCCAAATGCACCACCCTTTCATATCTTAGCTGACGAGAATTTTTTAACAAGGCAAAACAGCCTTGAAGACCACATTGGACCACTTTACAGGGTTCTGTGTACTAGAATATGGATTCCAGCTTTTTTTTACTCATACATCTCCTGGTTCTAAAAAAAAAAAAAAAAAGAAACAAAAAACAAAAACAACAACTTTGATTTGCATGGTCATCTACAAATAGGAAAAGAAAAATAGGCTCCTGTGGGCTTGTGTCTTCTGATCTCTAGCTTCATTTCTGCTGAAAAGGGCACTCCAATCAAACATTTCAGAGTTCTGACACTACACAGAGATGCCTGACTGTTGCCACTACAACGTCCATCAGCAGGTTAAAATGCCTTTCAAGTCTAGTAAGCTTCTCTTCATATACCATCAAGGGAGCCAACAGTAAATTTTCAATGGACTCAGAGAAAGTAACTGGGATTTGCCCCCATATACAGTTTTCTATGACCTTTGTAACCCAGAGAAACTTAGAAATCATTCCTTGACTTATATCTTAAAGGAAATCCAAGGAAGCCTGAGTAACCACTGTCCACTCTGGATGCTGGGATAAGAGTTCAAGAACAAGAGGGACAGTAGTCTAGGAAGTGTCCATTTTCTGACTGATGCACTATAGTTTGGGCCTTGATTGTCCCCCAAAGGTCTATGTGTTAAAGGATTGTCTTCTGATGGCTCTGGTGGGAAGTAGTGACCATTTAGAAGATAGGGCCTAGTGGAAGAAGAATAAGTCACTGATGAGTACCCTTGAAGGCTACTGAGGCTCCAGACCCTTTTCTTTCTCCCTGTCTCCTTGCTTCCCCTATCATGAGGTCATCACACAGCCCTCACTATGATGTACTCCCTGCCACAGAACCAAAGACAATAGGTCAATTGATCAAGAAACCTCTAAAATTATAAGCCCAAGTAAAAATTTTCTCCTCAAAGACATGGATTAAAATTGGGTTGTTTTAAGGGGATGGAGAAGGGAAGGTTATACAAGGAACCTTGGGGAGACAGGGAAAGAAGGAGCTCAAGAGAGGTGGGCCCATAGGAGAAGGGTATTATTAAGAGAGAAATGAGAAAAATGGGGGTACTTCAAATGGGGAAACCATGGTCGAAGGGTTAGACAATGCAAGAGATAAATAATGCCTAGCTAGTTTTTAAAAAGCCAAAGGGACCCATATTAATCGAACAACCCACTGACAAATTATACATACAACTAGCTCAAGGAATATAATATATATCTAGGCAAGGTTTATCTGAGAACATTTGGTCTTTGCCCAAGCTTTATCTCCATGGCACATGGTAATTAAAAGTACCAGACTGATGGAACTAACCTTCTTGGATGTTTAACAGCCATACTTTGAGGCCTAATTTGGTCAGAGGGACATAAAGGACAGTTTTTGCTCCTTGCCCTCCTAGGTCGACTAAGTTCCAGGAGACTATGAGCATCTCTCAAAATGTCCTGTAACTGTGGTGAGTCACCTGTCCTCTTGATCAAGAAGGCCACGGAGATGCCATCAAATGGACTTGAACCCATGTCCAGTCTACAAAGAGGAGGGTCAACGAAGAGGAAACATTTCCTCCATGCTTCCAAACGAAGCCAGCCATGATCGAGTAGGACTTATCCTCACATAGATGGAACTGGTAAAAGAAAGAAGCCAGGAGCTCCTCCTAAGCCCATGTGACCCCTGAGGAACAGATCCTCAAATGGCCTTAAGAGTAAAAATAAATTGGTTTATCTGGGCCAACTCTTAACCACCCAAAAGGAAAGTATAACCAAAGATTAAAGGGGTCAGTATAAATTTTTAAGAGTCCATGTGTATAGCTAAAGTCTACATAACAAGAAACAATGCCAGACAGGAGATACCTTCCTTTGAGTTGTTAGCCAGGGTGGCCCAAGAGACAACCAGACCCAGCATAGAACTGGGAAAAGGAACAGCAGACCCCAATCTTATCTAAAGGAATATTGACAACTGATTGTTGCTAGATGAGGAAGAGCTGATCTTCCTAAAACAAGGAACTCTAGATAGGTTGACTAGATTCAGCAGATGGACAAGCACTGGGGAACGGCTGGGGGTGCCGACAACACAGTGGGCAGTAACAGGCATGAAAGAGTGTATGGGCTCCAATGGGGGAGGGGGGAGGCCATGGAGCATGCCATTTGGGAAGTGGATATATAGATGTATAAGATTGTTTTGGGATGTTCCATATGAAATACACTCAAAAAATCAACAAATAAAAAAATGAGTTATATTTAAGGAAGAAGCATAAAAATTTGCTTCATGTTAATTAGTAGAAGTGAAAAACATTACCATTGAAATTTACCTGATAACTTTATATCCATATTCAGGAGCCAAGGATCCAAGTGTAACCGACTGTGACTATTAATAATCAGATACATAGAGATCAGAGATGCATGTGCAAACATCTAAGTGTTAGTAGCATTAAAAATGAGGGGTTTTTTTTGTATGAAACAGTATATTTTAAAATGAAATGGAGATCTTTTTTAAAGGTTAAAACCTCATTCAATTTTATGTCTTACAGGGCTTATACTGAGTTCAATATTGTAACTGCATTAATTCAACTGTGAACCTAAAAATTTACAGCCACTTTTGAAAGAGATGCATCTTTGCTCTGGAAATTGTTATTGAATATGTTAATGCAGCAATGAAATGCTTCTTCTAATCATGTGGTTATTAAATAAATAATTTAAATAAAAAAATTTTCTCCTCAAAAGTTGATTTATCTCATGTACTTATTACAGTAATAAGAAGCTGACATGGAAATGGCAGATTTCCTTTGACACAGTTAGGGGGTAGGGAAAAGGGAAGAAGGAATATAATGTAAATTTCTGGCACTCATCCTTAAAGGATCCTTGGTCCATGTATGCCTAACCCAAATGAAAGGCAGGGAAGAAATGATAAAATGCTAATACCACAGAGTGCTTACAGGACCTAGTAGTTCCCTACTGGTATAAAGTGACAGGGTGATGGTTCTCCACTTGATACACCCCCTCCCCCGCATACACACATACACACTCCCATCTTGAGACAACTTTGTGTCTCTAGATGCATCTGTTCTTCTAATCCACTTTCAGGAAGGACCATGGTTTGGTTCAAACAGGGCAACATGTTTTGGTTGGTGGTTAACTTACACATTCCCTAGTACCACCTCGAAGCCAGGCACCTCTAACTTTACCTTTGCAAATATTTACTTGTCGGTGTGAGTTTCAAAAGAATACAGTGGTTTTTTTTTTTTCCTTTTACTGTAAAGAATTTGCATTTCTTAAAAAAAATCGCTCTCAAACATTTCGATCTGAAGACCCATTTATACTCTTGAAAATGTTCACAGATCCCAAAATGCTTTGGATTATCTGTTATGTCCATATATACTTACATTATTAGAAACTGAGGCTGAGAGATTTCAAATAGCTATTAAAGAATTTGAAATAAATATCTTCATTACATGTTATTATATAGAATACATTTTAAGGAAAAATATTTCATTGTTTACAATTTTATAAATCTCTTTAATTTCTGGAATAACAGAAAAATAGACGGACTTACTTCTCCACATGCTGTCTGTTGCAACGTGTTATTTTGGTCTAAGAATATGAAGGAAACCCTTCACATAAACAAACAGAATAAACGAGAAATATTGTATTATTTCTAGGTAGTCTGGAGTGTTTTTCTTTAATAATAGATTCAACTCAATAAGGTTAGTAAAAAATGGGGTTTATCAATGAATATATTTTTACTCTGTGACATCACAATTCATGTGTGTGGGATTATTTCCCTACAGACCTAATTCTCTGATTTTCTAGACACTAAGGGTACCTTTCAATTCAATGTAATTTTGGGCTATCTGAGGTTAAGATCAGACCTTTCAGGTTAAAGATCTGGTCTCACAAGACTGCCTTTGTTCAAGTTAAAAGTATTCGGTCTTGAGGTTACCCACACTTCTAACTCAGCTAACAAATGGAGGCTCCCATGTATGTGAGTCAGACATTTCATCACAGTGACAAAACGTCTGAGGCATAATGTAAGTGGAAGAAGGATTTATTTTGGCTCATTGTTTTGCAGATTGCAGCCCATGGTCCCTTAAGTTTATTGTTTCAGGGCCTGTGGTAATGCTGAACATCTGGCAGGAAGCATGTGGTAGAGAAAAACAGTTCACCCCTTGATAAGCAGGAATGGGAGAAAAAGAGTGGCAGTTGGGTCACCAGTTATAAACTTTAAAAGCATGCCTCCAGTAACCTCCTTCCTCCAGCTAGGCCACTTCTTCTAAGTTTCCTCTCAAAATAACATCATCACCAGGGACCAACAGCAACAAAACCATGATACCATGATCCCTCCATACCTATGTTTGATAACTTTATAGAACATTTCACAGGACTCAGAACAGTTTGCTATTACAGATTTATTGTAAAGGTCACAACTCAAAAATAGCTAAGTAGAGGGGATGCATGAAACAAACTCAGAGGGAGGGGATATGGAGCTCCCATACCCCTGCTAAGCCCTAGTGTTCTAGCCCTAGTGTTCACCAACTTGGAAGTTCTCTGACCCTGTAGCTTAGAGTTTCTTCATGGAGGCTCCATCATGTAGGTACCATCTACTCATTAAGAAAATCCCCAGACCCTCTCACCTTCCTAGAGAACAGAGGATAAATCTGAAAGTCTCTGTCTTCTAGTTAAGGCAATCCTTCTGGAAGCCAGCTCATAGCTGAAGCCATCTAGGGGCCTACCAAGAGTTGTCTAAAACAGTACAAAAGACATTCATATTACCCAGGAGATTCCAAGGGATTTGGGATCTCTATGTCAGAAAACAGCCAAAGGTCAAACACTACTTCTTATATGCCATCATTGTACCAGTTAGTCTTTACTGTCAACTTGACACAAACAAGAGTCACCTGGGAAGAAGGAGCTACAGTCGGGGATTTACCTAGATTGGATTGACCTTGGATACTGATTGATATGGGAGGACCTAGGCCACTGTGTGTGGTACATTCCTAGGCCAGTGAGTCTGGCCTGCTTAGGAAAGCCAACTGAGTCAGTGAGTAAACCAGTAAGCAACATTCCTCCATAGTTTTATTTATTATTTATTTTTATTTTATGTGTATGAATGTATTGCCTGCATGTATGTAAGTGCACCCATGTCCTGCAATGCCTGCAGAGGTCAGAAGAGGGAAACCAATTCTCCTGGAACTGGAGTTAAGGCCAACTGTCAACCATCATGTGGGTGTTAGGAATTGAACCCAGGTCCTCAGCAAGAGCAGCCAGTGCTCTTAACTGTTGTGTTATCTTTCCAGCCTCCTTCAGCACCTGTTTGAACTTGTGCCCTGACTTCCTTCAATGATAGATTGTGACTTGGAAATAGAAGATGAAATAAACCCTTTTACCCCCAAATTGATGTTGTTCATAGTGTTTATCACAGCAACAAGAAATCAAACTAGGAAACTGGTCTATCATTATACAATATTTTTAAAAAGAGACATAGTTGTATTTTCATCAGAAAATCCTTTAAATATTGGGATGCTCTAAACTCAGTGATGCGCAAAAGTCTGAATTTTCTCATGAAATCCTGAATTTTACCACTGGCAAGAAGTATTATCACTTTTTATCCTTTGAAATAACATGCTCATTTCACTCCTTATGGAAAAAAAAAACCATGTCTGTCGATTGCTGAAATTCATTAGTAACAGTTCATTGATCACTTGTTCTTTTAAGTTTAAAAATGCAATGGAGAAAATGATTGCATGATGACCCTGTAGCCCAGGCTGGCCTTACACAGCACACTAAGAGTTGTTTTGCACTGCACACCATCACCAACATGCATTGCCACCAGACAACCTCCATCCTTTGCCATACAGTAGGATTATTTATGTACCCTTTCCACTTGCAATGACTAATTTTGTCACCTTGACACAATCTATTATCACCTGGGAAGAGAGTCTCAGTGAAGAACTGTCTAGGTGGGGTTGGCCTGTGGGCATGTCTGTGGAGGAATTATCTTGATTGTGTTCACTGAGACAGGAAGACTCCCCCATTGTGGGCAGTGCCACATTCTGGGTTTCAGTCTAAGACTGTATAAGTGTAAGGAGGGAGATGAGAGGTGCAGCACTCCTGAGTTCATTCTCCCCACTTCTGGGCTGCTGCTGTAGTTCAGTGACTGCTGACCTCACGCTCCTGCTGCCATGCCAGTTTTATGATGGACTGTATCCCTCTGGAACTGTAAGCCAAAAGAAAGTCTTTCTCCCCTGAGTTGTTTTTGTCAGGCAACAGAAATTAAACTAAACCACTGATAAGAGGTCTGACTGCTCCTACAGGGCATTCTCAGACACATGCTTTGTTGGTTTTTACTGCAAGTGCCTTGTGTGAAAGGCTGAAATCTCTACTGATCCAGTTTTGTTTCACTGCTAAACTTACAGAAAATGAACTTTATTAAACAGAAGAAAAAATAAAAAAGGCTGTGGTCTCAAGGCCTAGTCCAGTGCTCATGTGTGAAAGGAGGGCTTCTGAACAAAATGTACAGTCTTAAACTAATTTTACAAAATTTTGGATTCAGTCTCTGCATTCACTGTGTGGAATTCATTGGGGGACCTTTCTGTCAGTTTGCGCATATCCCCTTTTGATATAGTCTTAATGCCTCTGCCCTGACTCTACCAGCTGTGCCAGTTTGTATTTAAAAAAATATTTTTTCTTCACTAGGCACTTTTTATCTTTATCTGTCAAAAAATAAATAAATAGGGGACTGGAGAGATGGCTCAGTAGTTAAGAGCACTGACTGCTCTTGCAGAGGACCGGGGTTTGATTCCCAACATCCACATGGTGACTATGAACCGTCCTTAACTCCAGATCCAGGGGAATCTGACACCATCTTCTGACCTCCAGGGCATTGCAAGACAAGGGTGCACTCACATACATGCAGGCAATACACTCATACACATAAAATAAAAATATTAAAAAGAAAGAAGAAAGAAAGAAAGAAAGAAAGAAAGAAAGAAAGAAAGGCCCTTATTCCTCTATCACAGGACAAGTTGAAGGAACAACATAGGACCTCTGACCACAGAAGGTCTAGTCCCTCCACTATCCAGTTCTATATTGAGGACTTCCTCTTTCCCCCTGTCTGGGTGTCAGACTGGCCACACAGAGGAGTCCTACAAGGAGGAGTCCCAAGAGAAACCACAAGAATGGCGGAAAATAAATCTCCCCTGCAGAAGTTGTCACCCGAAACTCCCCTTGTAGCTGCTGCCCATATACAAGACTCTGACCAGCCCCTACGCCCCTTTGCAGTAGCCTCTATCCCTAGGGAAGGTCGCAGCACCTTGCTGTGCTTAATAAACTGTCTAGTCTGTTGAGGTCAGATGTGGTCATTTTCTTCCTGTATTCTGTGCTCCAGAAACTAACATAAGTGACTACCTCAAAACAGTTGGCCCTGAGTAAAATAATACACTCAGAAACCTGAGGCTAATAGCTAACATCAGGCCTGTCAGTCCTGCCTTCTCACTATGTAACCCTGGCTGGTCTGGGACTCCCTCTGCCTCCTCGGACAGAGTGCTGGGATAAAGGACACAGGACCAGACCTGCTTCTTAAGCTACGTTTTCTTAAGATCCAGTAGAACTCCCATCAGGCCAGTTAAAGTTAAGGACAGAGCAAGAGGTGATGCCTCACAGATGCCTATAATCTCTGCAGTCGTTGAGACTGAGGCAGGAGGATTACCACAGATTGCAGGCCAGCCTGAGCTTCATAGTGAGTTCCAGACCAGTCTGGGCTACAGTGTGAGACAGTTTCTGAAAAACAAATCGGAATAAAAGCACAAAACTGTGAGAACACAGATTTGTACAGTACCAAAACCTCCGAGATCTGACCTTTTCCCAAATTTGGAAAAAAAAAAAAAAATTAAAGAATGATTATTGGTCTGTTTCGGGTAGGTGGGGGAGGCTTTTTCTAAGTTTATGGTTTTGTTTGCCTTCTCAAACGTGTTTCTCGGCGCGGCGGCTTGGCTGCTGGCGCATCACTCTAATCTTTGGGGATGGGATGCCTTTTCCTCCCCAGGAGCGTTTGCAGGGGCGGGTGTGCACCAGGGCCCTGGGATGCTGGCTGCGCCCCCCCTCCTCTAGGCTCCCTCCGGCGCGGACCGCGTGCGCGGGCACGTTGGCGAGGACGCGCGCGGGCAGCAACGCGCCGAGCCAGGCTGGTGCTCGCGGGCCGCGGTGGGCGGTGGCGGCCTCGCCCCCCCTAGAGCCGGCGTGCGCTCCGCTTCCTCCTTCCGGCGCCGGGACCGCCACCTCCCTGCGTCCCGCGGGCCGCCGGAGGCCTGGGGCGTGGCGGCCACCCGCGCTGCGGGGACGCCTGGACCGCTCCGGCTGCGCCCGCAGGCCCCGCGAGGCCCGAGCAGAGCGTGTGGGGCGGCGGAGGAGCTCGGCTGCACGGAGGGTGAGCTTGGGGCTCCGCTGGGTCTCTGCGCCGCGGGCCCCCACCCCCACCCACCGGACGGAAGGGTCAGCGGACGGGCTTTCGTGAGCCAGCGACCTCAAGGTGTGTTTGGGCGCCCGAGGACCTCCCTGGGTGGAGAGATCACGGGAAGAGCATTCATCACTTAATTACGAACAAGGCGGTGCCCTTGTGCGGGATGCAGTGATGGATGGAACGAGTGATACCTGGACCGTGCATACTCTGCCTCTTCATCCTGGGCTGGGAATTTGCATTTTCATTCGCGGTGGAAAGAGGAGGAAAATGCCCAACTTGGGTCCCGGGAGCATGCGGGGAAGGAGGAACCTGTGCAACCTTTCCGGAGAGCGCACGATTGGGCGCGGGGAAGGACTGGCTGAACAGCACACTAGCTGCCAGCCGGGTCCAGCCTGCCCTCCGCCTCTGACTTTCTGACGGAGAGGCCTGTCAGAAGTTGGAGGTGGAAGCATCAATGTCTACACTTCTGGCTGGGAAGATGAACCAGGTTTTCCAAAAGCTGGCGTTTTTATGCCCTCCCAGTCTGCTCAGGGCAGGAAAAGGCTGGGCAGTGAGTGCTGACCGGCCAGCCAGGTTCTGGTTAGCTAAGGGGCAGGGCTGTCATAAAGGTTTATTTGTCCGAAACCCCACACTGGGGCTCTGAGCCAGGAAGAGTTGGGTTATTGCATTGGGCGATTTGAGCTGCCAGAGTGAGGAATGTCTAAGACGTTCTTAAAACCAGGCAGCTCAGTTTCGTTCTGGCTTGCTGATCACCAGCCACCGACTTCATCTCTTGGGGGTGACTGGGTTAAAAGGGAAATTCAAAAGAGAGAAATGGCTTTACCCCTCCTCCCCTTGGATAATTAGGGCATTGCCCATCTTGAAGCAGAATTGGAATTTCAAGATGGAAAGAGAAATCTTCCCATGTTTGCACTTGATCCTGAAGAATAGAATCTTGAAAAACCTGACAAAGTCCTCTCCTTCCCTGAAATAAAATTAAGGATTCTTGCAAAGCTGAGCAAAGAATGGAAAGAATTTGAAATATTCTGGGCCATTTGCTGTTATAGTCGGGCTTTTTGTTTTTTTTTTAAATAAAGCTTCAGGGGATTGTACAAAAAAAAGGTAGGAGAGAGCCATGGGGACTGTGAGGAGAGGGGTCTCTTAAAGATTTTAGAGATTACAGAACCCAGAAGATTCTGTTTTCTTCTCACACAGATCTGGAAAAGTGGATGACAGTGTGATAGCAGTTCATCCTTCAGGCTTTGTGACATGAAATTGCCTTAAATTTTCACATTGAGTTTTTAGAATGAAGGCAGTTGTATATTTATTTTGCCAGAAATGCCATTAAATTTATAATCTCTCTAATTCCATGAGTTTGGCTTCTTTCCAGTTATTCATTCATCAAGTGACATTTGTCTAGAATCTATCTGCCAGGTAATGACGCTTGAAGGAATACAAAACCTGGAGAACATCTGTCATCGGAATACTGGATGATGTTGTGTAGGGATCCTTTACCCGGTGCCAAACAAATGAAACAGAGTGGGATTGGATTATTTTTTGCCGAAGATTTTGTTAATAATTTCAGTTTTCATATCGTTACATAGAAAGTTTTTAAATAGTTGTTAGTAGATTTAGAATATTTATTTGTTTATCGAGAAATCCAAGTGCTACCTGCTCCTATGAGACTTATTATACAAAATATACTTGACTAATCAAAGTTCCATTTCCCAAGTATAAACTGTGTCATATTAAGACAATTGACCTGCTAACTTTCAGTGATACTTTGTTGTTGTTCGGTTCTGGTTTTGGGTTTTGGTATTTTGAGCTGGGGTCTCATGTAGCCCAGTCTGGCTTCCAACTTGCTATGTCCTTGAGGATGACCTGAAGTTATTATTGTTATTTTTACTTACCCTTTACAGTAACAAGAGAAATCATGAACCTCAAGCAGGGGAAATACAGCATGGAAATGTGATCTCCCAGGCCTCAGATGGTGATGGAAAATGTGAGCTCACCAGGTATTAGACCATTGCTATTCAGTATTCTTGTCTTCTCCTTTCTTGCTTTTATAGACATTTTAGGGGAGGGGGAGGTTGAGACCAGGTCTAACTACGTAGACCTGGCTGGCCTAGAGCTCACAGAGTTCTGCCTGCCTCTGCCTCCCGAGGGCTGGGATTAAACACATGTGCCACCACACTTTTAGTAGAGATTTTAGGAAACTTAAACATCTGAATATGTCTAGGCACACTTAGAAATGTTTCCTTAAATATAATAATAGGGGCACGTGCATTGGCTAGAATTGAATTGGTACTGGCTAAGACCTATGCCTGGCATGCAGGCATTTGCTATACATCTTCCTAGTTCTCATTAGTGTCTATCTTGAACACTGATCTGTTCCTCCCTGGATGGATTTAGGATGTGTTTCCAGTCTGCTAGCCAAGGACAACCCATCACTCTAAGACAGTGAATGGAAAGGATTACAGCAGAGAAGACAGTGGAAATTTCTGAACTCACATTCAGAGAACATTTACTATGAATTGAAGAAGTTCAGTGGCATGTAATAGAACCTTATATTGTAAATTCTTGTGCCATACTGTGCTTTAAGTTGCAATTTAGTACTTTTGTGACTACATTACAATTCAAAGTCAAAAAGCATGACCGGACCAAGGATATCTCCATCATACCAACCCTTGGGGTCTAGTTCCCTCCTCCCCCAAGTCCTAGATAACTAGTTCCTTGTTGCCAAATTCTGTGACGTTTCCTTCAGTGTCTGGATATGTTTTAAAAGTTGAATACTGGGCTGGAGAGATGGCTCAGTGGTTAAGAGCACTAGCTGCTCTTGCAGAAGACCTGGATTTGATTCCCAGCCACCCACATGGCAGCTAACAACCATCCATAACTCCAGTTACAGGGGAATCCAACACCCTCTTACCTCCACAGGCATTGCACCACATTGGTGCAGTTATACACATGCAGGGAATACAATCATAATAAAATAAAAATAATAAAAATTTTTAAAAGGTGAATACTGTCCCTGCAGTGTCCATGTGTGACAGGGTGAGGACCATGAGTTTCCACCTTAGCAGAGGGCCACCAGTAGTGCTGCTCCTTTGGCCCCTCTTTTCCTCTTTCTCTTGTTACAAAGCAGACACTGGCCTCCTTGAACTTTTCAGAATTCTAAAACCTAGACTGTGGCCCAGCTCTTTGTGATTTTCTCCCTCCCCCTTCCTACCAGATGCTTTTAAGTGAAAATAACCTTTATTACGTTAAATAATAACGTATACAAAGATGCAAACAGTGTCAGTCATTTTCTGCCAGATGTTTTGGTCAGTTTATAGTAAACACAGAACCAAAATCTGCGTAGTCTTAGTATGGAAATTTTCGCAATGCTTATTAGGTCTGGTAGAACACTTTTCTTCTGTGTTTATAATTTGTGCATTTTTTACGTTCATTTGTTGTGTGTGTGTTTACAAATGTTCATGTGGCAAGATGCAAGTGTAGATGCAAGAGACCGCTTGGAGTCCATTCTCTCCTTCTACCATGTGGGTCTCAGGTATCAAATTCATGTCCTTAGGCTTGGTAGCAAGCTCCTTTATAGAGCCATGTCACTGGTTCACTTTGTGCATTTTTAAGATTGACTTCAAAGCACTGAGTCATGAAAGTGCTTAAATAGAGAAGCTCCAGTAAGCAGGATTTGCATGTATAATATGCTGACCACATGCTAAGTAAAACATGCTATAAGTGTACACTAAAAGTCCTTTGAGTCCTGTCAACTTATGAAAAGGAGCAGATCAATATGGGTGATACAAGTATATTCAAAAAAAGTTTAAAGGGAGTTACTGGTATTTGGAGGCAAACAATGGTTTGCTAAACAGTAACTTCAAATGCATCTTTTGAATCAATACTAAAAAAAAAAAAAAAAAAAAAAAAAAAAAAAAAAAAAAACCCTGGGTCATTACTAACTTAAAATACACATTTTTTTTTTTTCAGTCTTTTTGAGACAGGGTCTCCCTGTAGCTGCAGTTGGCCTAAAATGTACATCATTGTTTTTTTGTTGTTGTTGTTGTTGTTGTTGTTGTTGTTTTGGTCTTTTTGAGGCAGTGTCTCCCTGTAGCTTCAGGTGGCCTGGAACTATGTAGACAAGGGTGGCCTTTAACTCACAGAGATCCACCTGCCTCTGTCTCTGCCTCCTGAATGCTGGGATAAAATGTACATCTTAATTTAATTGCAAAATCTTTTCACAATCTTTGAGAGTAATGAACTGTGACAGAAAAAAAAAACTAAACTTACCATTTTGAAAGCAAGCGTTTCCTCTCAATAGGTGAGAGGAACGGTAACCTCCATCTTGTAGGACTAAAAAGAAGGGTAGGATCTGGCATTGTGTTCTATTTCACGGTGTCCCAAGCATGGCCAAACAGTCTCCAGTGTGAATGATGCCAAGCTGTGGCCTCTACAAGAAAGCTATACTGAGAGCAGGAAGTGTGTGTTGCTGTGTTCTTGCTCCAACATATACGAGTCTGATCACAGCGGTCCAACTCTTCAGTGATGGCCATCAGTGCTCTGTGTTTGCTCTGAGGTGCCTGGCTGCTCCCAGTTCCCTGAGTATAGCCTAGTAATTGTGGTCCATAGTCACTTAGCAGCTGGTGACACTGGGAGGACATCACCATGCAATAGAAGGCAAGTGGACACTTCTGGTGTGTCGAGGGTGGCATCGGGCATGTGCTCAGCTGAATTTAACTTGTAAAACTTCCATCAATTTTGACATCATTCTATCCCAGAGGCCCTAGCTTTTATCCCTGTACCCCCTTCTCTGTTAAGCATGGCTCTTTCACCTAGCTACAGGTGATTATGCACACCAATCTCTATTAGAAAGCGACACTGAGAGTAAGAAGTGTATGTTGCTGTGTTCTCAGGGCCTAGAACATCCCCAGCTCAGATCAGCACCTGCTGGTTGAATGAATGAATGAATGACTGGCCAAAGCTTGTTTAAACTGAGTTAAATGGGCTTGTGTACCACAGGGCATTTTTCAGAACCTTTACTAAGACGATGTGTGTGTATTAAAAACAGGGTGTGGTAGGTGGGATCAGACTTGATCACATAGTAGGAAAGGTTTTCTGCTTCAGTCAGGGAAAGACATTGACAGCTGAGAAAAATGGATTTATAGGCATCTTTTATAAAATATGGGAGAGGGAAAAGTTGCATCAAAAGATGATAGTGATATAATGGATGTCATTCATGATTACAAACATTCAAACTTGTGATGCTTTTCTTTTGTTTGAGAGAGAAAAGAGATATAGGCTTCTTGTAAATTCTGTTCTGTTTTTCCCTGACCCTGTTTTCCCTGTAATTAAACACCAGTTTTGCCTGTGAATTTTCAGAGCCCACTCTGGCATGGAGTCAGATGCTGACATCTTGACATGCGAAGGCCCCATTTAATGGCTGGAATTAGAAAAGCCTTGAGATGGATGTGCCAGCTCCTGGGGGCTGGGGCTCGGTGTGCAGAAGCACACTGTGACCAGAGAGGTGTGGGTACACTCAGCTCTGCCACCACCATTCACTAAAAGTGGCATAATGGGAGTTGTATTAGCTCCTTGAACAAAGGAGAATTAATTACAGAAAATGTCAGGCTTTTAAAAAGCTATTTACCACCTGGCCATAGGGAAAACAGTGGCCTTTAATGGAACCCTAAAGGAGACTGCATGGCAGGACTTAGTCCCCTTCCAGATGTACATTGTTAGCCCCAACCATGACATCCTCCGATGGAGGCCAGCCCCATGGAGAACACATTACATTTAGACACAGTGCAGAGAACAGAGAACACTCAGAGGAGTAGGACTGAGAATTTAAAATGCTTTTCTTCTTGTTTAGAAAATGGGGCCACATTCCTACTGTGTCCCCCACCCTACCCCTACCCCCCCACAAAGTGAGACACATCTTAATTCTACAGAGTATAGTTACCCATAGATGGGAGAGCTGGACAAGAGTGAAGTGAGGACAGTGACAGAAGGTCTTAGATGCTAATTAAACCTTTCAGCTGTTGATTGAGAACACATGTAATTCAGAGAATCAATAGACTGTCTTGGCTCCATGATATTTTTGCTGCCAATCGTCCTGGAAATGCAGGGAGAGTACTTATTACTCTAAAATCTGCATTTCAACAAGATCCACAAGAGATTCAAATGGACATTGAAATTTGAGAAGGCTGGGGGCAGGGCTGGATCAGCCCTTCCCTGTCTTAGGTCCTGAGGATATTGTGCAGAGATTTTGAAACCTGCCTGGGCTTCACCTCCAGAGACTCCTGTTGCCTTGGATCCCAGGGTATTGCTGTTCCTCAAAATCTCTGTAGTGAGTCTTAACATACAGCCAAAGCTAACAACCTGCCCTCAACACAAAGCCAGACTCATGAAGTAAATGTTGATGAATCTCAGAGGCAAACACACATGGTTAGCTAGACACACCTTTCTTCAGGACTCATCAAAGCCCAACATCAGACTGTGGATTTTCCTGGCTTACTCACTGGTTTTGTTGTGTGGGGGGGGTTGTTTGTGTGTATGGGTATATATGTGAGAGTGCGGTGCATGTACTCACATGCATATGGATGCTGTCAGTCAACCTCAGGTGTCATTCTTTAGGCACCATCCATCTTATTTTTTATTTAAAATTTCTGTGTATGTACCTGCTTGTCTGTATGTATATGTACCTGCAGTGCTGGGGGAGGCCAGAAGAGGACATCAGATTACCCTGGAACTGGAGTTACAAGCAGTTGTGAGCTACCCAGTGTGGGTGCTAGGAGCCAAACTTGGGTCCTCTGCAAGAGCATCAAGTGCACACACCTGAAGAGACCAGAACAGGGTGTCAGATCCCCTGAGCTGGAGGAAGGAGCTGTTGTGAAGTGCCAGGCTTGGGTGCTAGGAACTGAACTCTGGTCCTCTGAAAGAAGAGCAAGCTTTTAAACCCCTGAACCATCCCTCCAGCCCCCTCACTGAAGATTTAGTCTATCAGTCTTATAGAACATTTTAACACAGCTGTGACATTTTTTTCTGTAAATTTCACAGCATAACCTGGTCACATCTAAGGGTTATAAGTTACAAAAGTAGCAATAGGGAACTAAAGGGAGTGGGTATTTTGAGAGAGGGCTAGGCTGTAGTTTCACTGGTTTTGTCTGGTGTGCTCATGTAGTATATGACTTAGAAACCAAGGTCTTGCTTATCTAAAATTTTAGCCACATTAACTTGGCTTACAGCTTTTCCACTTGTGCTTGTGATATCTGGTAAGTTTTTGTACTAGGCTGTGGGGTGGGGGTTGGGGAGCCAAATGCTTGAGTATTATGTCTATCTCCCTCCCAGCCTCACCAGCTGGAGTGGGCCTCTGGAGAGCCACCGTGGGTAATGTAGTCTTTCCTTGAAGGCCCACTTTAACTCAATTTCCTCAGCCTATCTTGAGATAAGGAAAAACCTGCCTGTTGCTGCTTCTGCCAGAGGTTTTGTGTCTGATGTAAAAGTACAGCAGCCCAGGTGAGGGGACAGTGGGCTCCAGACATGCTTATGATCCTTTGTTTCCTTTAAGAAAGCTTAAGTGAGGCTGGAGAGATGGCTCAGAGGTTAGGAACACTGGTTGTTTTTGCAGAAGACCTGGGTTTGAATCGCTTATCTAAAATTTTAGCCACATTAACTTGGCTTACAGCTTTTCCACTTGTGCTTGTGATATCTGGTAAGTTTTTGTACTAGGCTGTGGGGTGGGGGTTGGGGAGCCAAATGCTTGAGTATTATGTCTATCTCCCTCCCAGCCTCACCAGCTGGAGTGGGCCTCTGGAGAGCCACCGTGGGTAATGTAGTCTTTCCTTGAAGGCCCACTTTAACTCAATTTCCTCAGCCTAACTTGAGATAAGGAAAAACCTGCCTGTTGCTGCTTCTGCCAGAGGTTTTGTGTCTGATGTAAAAGTACAGCAGCCCAGGTGAGGGGACAGTGGGCTCCAGACATGCTTATGATCCTTTGTTTCCTTTAAGAAAGCTTAAGTGAGGCTGGAGAGATGGCTCAGAGGTTAGGAACACTGGTTGTTTTTGCAGAAGACCTGGGTTTGAATCCCAGCACCCACATGGCAGCTAATAACTGTCCGTAACTCCTGTTCCAGGGGATCCAAAAGCCTCTTCTGTCCTCCCTGGGCATTGTATGACATGGGTTCCCTTACCTACATGCAGGCAATACATGCATACACATAAAATTTTTTAAAAATTGAAAAAATTAAAAGTTAAAAAAAAAGAAAGCTTAAGCAAAGCCAGAGCAGAGTATATGTAAAAGGTACTTGTTATATTATTTTCTGTAGTTTATGTTTTAAATATTTTACCAAATTTTAAGAAACTGAATAAGAACTAAAAAGGACTGGAGAAATGGTTCAGTAGTTGAGAGCACCAGCTGCTCTTGCAGAGGACCCCGGTTTGGTTCCCAGCTTCCATATGGTAGCTAACAACCATCTGTAACTCCAGTTCTAGGAGATCCAATGCCTTCTTGCCTCCATGGGCATTGCACAACATGGGTGCATGTACGTACATGCAAGTAAAGCACTCAAACACATAAAATAAAAATAAATAAGAAAAAAATTTTAAAGAACTAAGAAAGAGAGATGAGTTTGCTAAGTATTCTGGTACACGTTGACTTTGCCAGCTCAGAAGTTTTTCCTGGCTAGAAAAGTATTTACCACTCTTTCCTATACCGTAAGTGGTAAAGAAATTGTGGTTAATAGTAGTAAAGTAGAATAAAATGAAACAGCAGCTAAAAGCATCAGGGTACATGTATGTAGGAGACATTCTTTAACATTTTGTTCATTTTTATTGCAAGGAGGATGAATGTCTTTTTTTTTTTTTTTTTTTAACAAAAGCAAGTCTAAAGTAAAAGGGTCACCTCCCCATCCTCTTAAGATGTTATTCTGTGTTTATGGACATATGTCTACATGTGTGTACAATTACATCCACATACAAAAATATATATATATACATATACATATAATTTTTTATTAACAAATTGGATCAAGCACCAATTCTGCAACTCCATTTTTTGTATACGGATTTTTGTTGACACTTTGGATTTATCCAGTTGGCTTGGCTTTTAGTGTAGCATTTTATGTAACAATTTAGAAGTTTTTAGACTCCAGAATAATTTCTTAGCTCCCCCAACTGGCATGTTTTTTTTTAAGGTATATTTTATTTATTTTTTGAGACAAGGTCTCACTATGTAGCCCTGGCTGGCCTTGAACTCCCTGTGTAGACTGGGCTAATCTTAAAACTCACAAAGATCTGCCTGCCTCTGCCTCCTGGGTACTGGTATTAAAAGCATGCTCCACCATGCCTTACTAGATTGATTTTTTGTTGTTGTTAATGTGTGTGTGTGTGTGTGTGTGTGTGTGTGTGTGTGTGTCCATCCCCATGTGTCTGTCCCCATGCATCCATGAGTGGGTATGTGCATATGAGTGCAGGTGCTTACAGAGACCAGAAGAAGGTATTGGTTAGATATTCTGGAGCCGGACTTAGAGGTGAACAAGCACTCTTAACTGCTGAACCACCTCTGCAGCCCAACATGTTTTATGTCAAGTATTTATTCAAGTACATACACATGCCGTTACTTAGAAATATAATCTGATTTTCAAGTAACTCTGAAGCTCTAGGTTGTTTCCTAGTATCAGTTAAGGGATATTAAATAAGTAGCTACTCACATGTAGAGGCTGGAAATATTGTGGGGCTGCAAAACAGCCTCATGCTTTCCAAAGTTTGAAACTCTTTGGCAAGCTAGCTCCTGACATACCTTTCAGGTCTTCTGGTTTTCCTAAGTGGTGGTCAGTGTGGTGCGGCAAATACTGACTGTTGGCTCCCTGTGCACCTGGCACTTTCTAGTCCTTGGTGTGCTTAATCAAGTGGCATGACCTTACATGTCAGGAGGGGTAGTAGGCAGTGTTCAGCGGAAGCCTCAGGCTGCCAAGTGATAGAGAGCAATGTTGGGGTACCAGTGGGATAGGTGATGAGGGAAACTTGCTTTTTCCTTTTGGAGTGAAGAGCAGATCCTGCTCAAAAGTTCCCAGAAGCCCAGTTGTAAAGAGCCCAAAGCAGGACATGGGGTCATGTGCCAGCAGCAGTCTGGCCTAGTCTGTGCTTGAGGTATTAGTAAGGGACTAATAGTTTTCTCAGGGGACCTTTTTGAGCAGGGGCTAGTTTGTGCACATATACTTTCTAAGTCTTTATGTCACCCTGGAGCCACCATGCATCCTAATCACAGTCTTAAGGAGGAGAAGCAACAGATGAGCTGTGAAGCCAATAGGAGGGAGAGCTTTGCACCCTCCTCCCCGAATCCTGCATTGCCGCTGAGCTGGGAAAGGAAGGGGCTGTCAAGATATCGGCTCAGAGGGCACTTAGGCAAGTTAAACTGGAAATTAAACTTATTTGAAAATAAAATGAACTCATTCGATGATACTATTAATTGGGTGATAGTTAAGGAGATACTGTGACGAGCCTGAACACATTGGCACATATGCAGGTGGCAGTGTTACTCATAGAGATGGGAAATTTGGGACCCAGAGAGCCATTTATGACAAACCCACAGCCACCCAGCTAGGGGAGGAAGAGGACAGACAGGCCCTGACTGCAGCCCAGGTGGGAGCCTTGGAGTGGAACTCCTCCCTATACCAGCCAGGCAGTACATCTGCATTTCAGGGAGCTCTTTATTCATTGTCCTCCTGCTTCATCAAGTGGTGAGCCCAGTGCACAAATCAGATCAGATCCCTTCAGAAGGCAATTCCCACAGACATTAGATTCTTCTACTATAAAACCTCCCTGGAGCCTGAAACCAGGCACAAGGTTACTCAGGGGCCTGAATGCCCAGGAGGTACACAGGGAATGAATGGAGCAGGTGACAGAGTAGGCAGTGCCCTGGTGTTCTCTAATACCTGCTGTTCAGAGTGAACAAATCTGTGTGTGAGGGGGTCAGCTCATGTGGTTCCCTCATCTGTGATCACTTACTCATAGCACATATCTCAGGAGTGTGTAGGCTGTTCTGCATAAGGGCCTCTTTGTTCTGAACTGCATCCAGCACTTGAGACTTGTCTCTGGTCCCTATACTGCAAAAGACCTGCAACTGAAATTTCTCTGCAGGACACTCCCACTCCACCACCAATGGGGATGACACCTCCAAGTATCATTGTCTTGAGTACAAGTTCAGTGGACTTAAGGACTACAGGGCCCAGCACCGTCTAACCCTCACCTGTAAAAGGGAAAAGCAGTAGTCATCTGGGATGGCATCTCTGCCCTCCTTTCCTGTCTTCTTAGAACATACCACACTCGAATAGAGTAAACCAGAAAGTCACAGAGTTGACAAGGAGTTAAGCAACCTGGTTCTCTGGGGTCTGTGGGCTCTACAATATGCAGTAGGTGCTGTTCCTTTATTGGCATGGTTTCATCTCATTGTCACCCTAGGAGGGTAAAGGCCTCCTGTCAGAGGTGGGACACAGAGGCCAAGCCATAGAGCTAGTGGCTTAAGAGCCAGCTTGCATCTCGGAAATTTTACTTTGTACTCAGCTTCCCAAATGAGGAGGGGGGAGAGGAAGGAGACTTCAGGGAGCCTGCCTCAGGCAGTTGGGGGATCTAGCAGGTCCCTTAACAGATAAACCATAAGGCACAGTTAAATCTGAATTAAAAAAAAAAAAAAAAAAAAAAACAACAGAAAACAGCAAATTGCCTTTTCACTGCTAAGTATGTCCCATGCAGTATTTGGGACATATCTGTAAACAGTTATGTGTTGCTTACTTGAAACTTAAACTTAACTTGGTATCCCATATTTTTATTTGTTGAAGCTGGCAACCTTACTTGGGGATACTCAGGACACAATAGGCCTTACATATGTGTACAGAAAAATAGAGACTAAATTTATTGTTTATCTGAAATTTAAACTTTAACTATACTCATGTTTTTGTTTAATCTGGCAACCGTACTTGGGGACTCCAGAAAACACATTGGGCCTTGTGTGTGGCCACCTGAGAGTGATTCACAGGACACCCTGGAAAGGCATCTTGGGAAGTGGCAAGTACCTCATCACAGGCTGTACTCAGGTGGGGCTTGGAGAACCGCTTGCATGTGCTGTGGAAAGAACCCGAGCTTTGGGTGCCTGGTTCCAGGCCCTAGAGCACAAGCATTGTGGAAGAAGGAGTTTTATTATTTTGACTGAGCTCCAACCAGACAGGTTAAGAAGCTGTTTCTGGAACCTGCTGTTGGCAGCAGACTGGGGACCAGTTCTGTTGTCCAGATTAATGGCTAACCTAGTCAGCTGGTGGAAACAAGCCTAGTGTAATCTCTTTAGATGGTCTTGGCCTGGCCTGAAGTGCCACTTGAAATGAAACACTCATGTTTACCTCTCTTGCTGAGGATTGTTGGTGACTTCCAGGTTTCTTATGTATGTCTGTAGCAGAGAGTGACTTCTATGACAGACTGAGGACGAATTGACATGCCCAAGATCACTCCTGAGCCTTGGTACTAGGAAGAACTCACCCCCAAGGTTCACAGACAAATGACTGGCTGTGAGAAGCACAGGAGCTCATTTCTTTGCTGTTTTATATTCTCTAGGTGCGGCTACATCTTGTCAGCCAGGCAGCACTTTAAATGCAGCCTTTCCTGATTGTCTCTGTTGTTTCTGCACTCTGGAAATTACCCAGCAAAGATCTAATCTAGTCTCTAGCAGGGCTCCTGCTGGCCCCTCTCTTTCCAGGTCCTTATACAGACTTCTTGCTGTGACACTGACCAGGGCCCCGACAGGAGTCAGATCTGCAGCAGCAAAGCCTTCTCCTGGATTCCAAAAGCAAACAGGGAAGACATTCTGTCGTTGTCACCCTCCTCTCCTGGATGTTTGAAGTTGATTGCATATAAGATGTACCCTTCAGTAGTATTCATTAACGCTCAAGTCAAAATAACCACTGTAAAGGTTGGCTCAATAGTTAAAAGTGCATATTACTTTTGCAGAGGACCTGGATCCAGTTCCCAGCACCCACATGGTGGCTAACAACCACCTGTAACTCCAGTTCCAGGGAATCTGATGCTCTCGCCTGTCATCTGTGGGCATTGCATGCATGTGGTACACTTATATACATGCAGGCAAAACATTCATACACATAAAATAAAAATAACAAATTTTTTTTTTTAAAACTCACTGTAGAAAAAAGAAAAATGTTCATATTGGTATTGGTTCTGTGAATTGAAATCACCCATTCTATGTTATTCTAAGTGACAGAAGTATCTGATTTGTATCTTCCAGGAAGGATCTTGAATGGCTCCTGTTTGACAACATGCACCACCAGTGGCTTCTGTTGGCCGCATGCTTTTGGGTGATTTTCATGTTCATGGTGGCTAGCAAGTTCATCACATTGACCTTTAAAGACCCGGATGGTAGGTATGCTTTGTGATCGTTTCCTAGTATCAATTAATGAATATTAAATAGGTGGCAAACACTGTTCCCAGGTACATGTGCAAGTGATGGCTGCCTCAGAGCCAAAGGATATGCATGACTTGTGAACATAACAGAGACCTAAGAGAGAGGTGGGGCATGATGTAGGCTCGCCTCAGGTTCCTCCAGTGTGTCACCCTCAAAACACAGAGGTTCCCTTCCTGCATCATTTCTGAGCTCCTTGCAGAAGGAGTACCACAGTCCCCAGCCTGGGAGCCTCCAACCTCATGTTGTAAGAGCCATGGTTGCTCAGTTTGCCTGGGTGCCACCTGGTGCTCCACACTGGTGGCATATGTTTGAAGTCACCATCATTATGATGGAAGGTGGGCCATTTAAATGTGTGTTGTCAGGTTGCACTGTTGGATTTCATGTCCTCTTTACTTAACAGACATTCAGAAGAGGATTATAAAGAGCTCTGGATTTGTTCTCTGTTCCTGTCATTTGTTTACCTAAGCTTCAGCATTCTCTCTTTGAAGTGGACATGCCTTCCTGCTCCAAGGGACTCCCAGCTGGGGCTCTAGTTAGTGAAGGACTAGCTGTGTCCAAGGAGACATGGGATGGTGCTCTTCAACTCTGCACTGCTCCCTCTAGGGCTAAGTGGAGGAGCTGAAGCACATGGGCTTGTGGGGACTGTTCATTAGTAGCTATAGACTGGCCAGAGAAGTGGTTCCTAGGGAACTAGGACCAAAGAGAGCACATCATCTTTGCACAGTGCTTTGTGTATCCTCCTGCTCTAGGTGGCTCATTACAAATGCATTTGTACCAGCAATGTTCTTGATCTGCTCTGTACCAGCCTGTGCTGTTGTGTGAGCAGTGGGCTGCAGGTCTCTCTATATCCCCAGAACTCCAGGCATGTCCCTGGCTGTGCTGAGGACCATCAATAGCCCATACCTCCTCTCCATCCTTTCTGTTGCACTTACCTATGAAGAAACAAGACAAATCTGCAGGGAGAAGAGGGAAGCCCTGAAGTCAGCCCAGGTGGTGGTTCTCATGGCTGCAGTTGAGGGTAGTTACAAGTCACGTAGGTTCTACGTGGCACTCACCACAAGTCTCTCGTTTTCTGCCAGAATCCTTGGGAGAAAGCCAATGGGGATTGCATGGCCTGGGAAACTGGTGTTACACTTGCTGTGTTGAGTGCCAGGGCCATCATCTGCCTGGGACTAGAGGCGCCATCAAAAAAGCATATTTTATGAAATCCACAAAATTCAATAAAAAATATATTTAAAAAAGAAATAAGGTGTAGGGAACTCAACCTTGTCCATTTTTAGTTCTGTTACTTTCTCATAGTATGTTGAAAATGATCAGAGAGAGAGAGGGGGAAAGAGAGAGAGAGAGGGTTCAACCATAACAGTGCTAGTGTGATATATACATATCAAGAAGTGAAATGCAAACAGCTGACTTGGTTTTATGCAACATTTCTATAGGGGCATGTATGGCAATAAAATATATAATGCTTTTTTTTTTAAGCGACTCTTAAATCTTAGAGTTTGAACAGTGATCTTAGTGTGACAGTTTAGGGATGTTGGCAGCGTCAGCACAGTCACCTGCCACCAGTATTGGTGATCTCCCAAGAAGACAGAGAGTGCTGCTCCTCCTGCGGCCACTTCCCCTGCAGGGCTCTGGAACCTCCTGTGGTGAGTCGGATAAATTCCAAGCGTAAGGGCCACAGGTGTGGAACAGCTTGGAAACTGAAAGTGGAAGTGCTGCTGAGAGTGTGACTTGTCTCTAAATATCACTTCTTTTATTCTTCAAAACACACAACAAAGCTTTATTTTAAATGCCCTTTTCCACACGGCCTCCCTTTAAATGTCAGAGAATTTCCCACAGTTTGCAGATAAGCTGACCAATTTACAGAACTCTTGATTCAGTGATAACAACTGCCCTGCAGAGATTAAGCCAGTCACATTCCAGGAATTTGCTCTGCTGATCTGCACAGGAATGTCAGGCAAGACATCTGGTTAGCTTATTTCCACAGAGCAGTAGTTAACAAACAAAAGTCCTCTCTCCAACTCTTCAATATTGGTCTCACTTCTACAGTGTCCACTTAACAGCCATCAGATATTTACTAACTACTTGGGGTGCTAAACATTATGAGGAGGCAGCATATGTTGCTCATATCTCCCTCAGAACATTGTCTGTGAGCAGTTTCTCCCCAACCCATCCCCGGGGAGGGGGTAAGAAGGACTCCTTTACTGGGGCTGAGATTTTTTTTTAATAAATAATTTATTGGAATTTTATACATGCATATAAGGTGTTTTGATCAAATCCATGCCCACTCCCTCCCCTCCAACTCCTCCCATATATCCCCATCACTTTTTTTCTGATAACTTCATATACTCTTTCTTCTTCTTTGATTTATTTACTTATTTTTATGGAGCTTTTGCCTACTCTAACATTCCCCCCTCTGAAGAGGTAACCCTAAATTTTTATAAGGATTAAATACAAGCTCCCAAATACTTTAGACATTTTTGGCTTTTAGAACAGAGTCTGTTGCTAAGAGGCACAAGGACACTCCGAGTTTTAGCCAAGAAACTGGCTACTTTTCTTTGGGGTCTTTTTACCCTAACTGCCTAGCCAATTCCTACCTCCTATTCTTGTCACACCATCCTCTGAAGAGGTTACCCAAATTGCCAATAGAGAACCGGGACGCAGACCGCTCTGGCTTCTTCCATGCTGAACAGGGATGCAAGGTTGAGGCAATTGGACCCTCCAGTGGGTCTGTCTAAAAGACTCCCAAACTGCATACTCTTATCTCTAAGGAGAAAAGAAAGTCCTTGAATTGTGAATAGGAGATGTGAAGGAGAAGTAAAGGCAAGAGTAATTAGCATTACCAGTTCTAGACAGTGTACTAGAAAAAAGTCAGAACTGGGTAGATGTCACTTCTTGATAAAGAAAGCATTGAAGGGCAGGTTACAAGGTTAAAGTGTTTTTAATTTGTTCTGTTAAAGAAAAAAAAAAACCAAGATTGTGTATAGGTAGCCATGGTGGTGCACACCTTTAATCCCAGCACTCAGGAAGCACAGGCAGGCGGATCTCTGAGAGATCGAGGCCAACCTGTTCTACATAGTGAGTTCCAGGCAAGCTGTGGCGACAGGGAGACCTTGTCTCACAAAACAAGATTGTGTATACTATATCTTAATGAGACTTGTATCAATTATAGGTAAATAAACTGAACATGGTATACCTGCCATCCCAGCTCAGGTTCAGGGATTGATTGAGCCTGTGAATTACAGACCAAATAGGCAACAAAGTAAGATCTCATCTCAAAAATAAAACAAACCAAAGCTGAAATAATAGTTAAAATATGTGCCCTTGCCTTTCAATGTTTTCTAATGAAAGACCTTTTAAAGAACACCTTTTCCAGTGAGGTCTGATCAACAAAATGTCACAGTGTTGGGATATTAGCATGTTGAATATTATCAAAAAATATAGATGCTGGAGAAGGTTTGTGAAGGAGAGCAGCACCTTAGGGGCACTGGAGGCAAAAAGCCATAAAAAAAGATGATCTTCAAGATTTAAAAGAAAATGTTACTGCATTTTTCTTATTTTGTGTGCATGAGGGAGGGTATGCCACATGCCAGGGTGTGTATGTAGAGGTCAGAGGACAACTTATAGAAATTGGTTGTCTCCTACCATGTGAGGCTCAGGGATCGAGCCTTGGTGGCAAGTGCCCACTAAGCCATCTGGCCAGCTTGACCTTCAAGATTTTAACCTGGAGAAAAACTTTAGCACAGCTTACCAAACATCCCAACTCTGCCTTAATTTGAGAGGTCGGAGGCACATTTGGGCCCACTCCTGGTGCCTTCCCTGCAAGGTGATGTTCAGATTAGGATACTGTCACCCATCAGTGTGCTGTGAACTCAGACAGCGAGAAGATTCTTTGCTTTCAGGTCCCATAAATTGTGAGGTCTCTGTCACTACTTAGCCCAGCCTGTCCTGACTCATAGAGGATCTAATGTCATTGTCCCCAAGGTATCAGGTCAGCTCACAGAGATGAACATCCATCTGCTTACTTCTGAATGAAGGGAGCAAACTTACTCAAACAGTATCTTGTCGGTCTGAGTGATTAAGCTGGCATAGTCTCTAGAAGTTAAGTACTCAGTGTCTACCCCAAGGCGTCAACTGGCCTGGGCTGGAAGTGCCACAGACTTCTCTCATCTGCCATCCTGGATTTTTCTAGACTGTTCTGTCATAGGAGACTTTTCAACCTCACAGGCTGTAAGTTCTCACATGCTGGCATTTGTTTCATATACATTCACACTGTTTCTGCTCTTGGCCCCAGTGGTATCATTCTGAGGAAGTATCTAACAGCCCAGTCTCCAGGCTGAAGTTCTGTTTCTTCTAAAGTGCGTTGGAGGATCCTTGGCCTTGGTGTTCAGAGGAACATGGTAATATGGTTGTCTCTGGGGCTGCTTTTTCCTGCTGGCTATCTCATCTGGGAAATGGATTCCTGGTGCAGAGTCCCAGCTCCAGTGTGTATGTGTGTTTTCTTCATGAGTACTGTTCACGATTTCCCTGGTCACTCCAGCTGAGAGACGGGCTCGTTCGTTCTGAACTGCTGCTGAAGCCGTGCTTGCCACTGTTGATACTTTTATGGTTTCACTCAGCTCAGTGATGGAGCCACATTTGTGAAATGATTTATCCTTAGCAAATTTCATGTCCTATTGATCAGATGTTAATAGCAAGACTTGAAATAATAACACTGAGTGGGTCTGGTGGGTCTGTCAACAGGAGTTTTCTTCCTTCTCTTGGCCTTCCTCTTCTAGTCTTTGGCCTGGTCTTGACCCCTCAGCTTGCTTCTATGTGGCTGGAGGGCACAGCTCATACTCTGGAATGCCTGCACACCCTGCTCCCAGCATGGATGGCAGACCAAGTTGTGAGGTTGTGAGAGACCGAGTAGCTACGTGGCACAGTCATCAGTGAGGTGAGGGATATGATTGTTTTTAGAAAAGCAAAGCAGTGCTTCACTTACCATTTCAGACATTTTGCACAAAAATATAAACATGATGACTGTCAGCAAAGGTGAGATCAGACAAGAAGATACCCAGCCATACTTTGAGGATCGGAACCCCCCTACCCTGAAGTTGGAGGCTTGCTTCTCAGGGGCAGCAGGGTAGAGAGAGGGACTTCTGATCTCCCAGCAGAGGTGCTGTGGCTGCTGAAAATAACTCACCTCCAGCCAAGCAGCAGATAGAGAAAACCAACCTAGCCTGTACTACCTCCTCTATCTGAATGTGGTAGAATAGGGTTGGGTAAGCTGGGAATCAAAACTAGGAAGCTTGAAATCATGAATGTGCTTATCCTAGCACATGACTATCAGGGGTGAGGGAGCATTGGTGCTGGAGGGTGAGAAGTTCCTTAGCTGTTCATGGCCTTTTGTGTGTTCTGAGTATGGGAAACAGATTACTTTCCACAGTTCACTGAAGAGCCAGTTGTTCAGCATTCAGGACACACTTCCCTATCTAAAACGTTAATAAGAAAGCATAGGTTTGACAAATCCATTTAGAATGTCAGCACTCAAAGGTGATCAATTAAAACAATGGAGGTTGGAGCAATGTTGATTTCAGCACTGGGGTCAATGGCTGGCATGCCTTTGTCCACTTATCCGCAAAGCATCACCCTCTTCACCCTCTGTCAGGCTCAGAACAGCTCATGCACACAGCTCCAGCTATGTTTGCACCTTCAGTCAAACAGGAAAAGAGAGAAAGATGGTTGTGGGCTTCATGAAGAGGTGTAGCAGAGTGTGCAGTGGGGTCCAGTAACTAAGTGTGGGAGGCATGAGTGGCATTGTAGTCGGGGCATTATAGTGTGTTCTCTTTTCACTGTGCAGAGAAAGAATATAGAGGACAGGCAGATGCTCTGTGTGCTGGAGGGAGGTGGCTATTAGCAGCTAGCCCGGGGCAGTTCTCCGGGCCACAGTGAAGCAGGCAGCATGTAGGCATTACTGACCCAAGAGAGGAACTTTTAATTTTTTCAAGTGAATAGTGCCCTTGTATGCCCAGTTTTATCCTTCTATTATAAATTTACCTTTTCTTTCTAATGGTGAGACTTCAGAATTTTTTGAAAATACATGTTTGTTTTCAGGAAGCTATAGATTATCCTTGGGTTTTACTCTAAAGATTTCCACAGAATTAGTTTGTGGCCACTTTTGCTCTGGCCAAGCCCTTGGTACTGTATTTTCCTGACGTCTGATTTACAGTCACATGGCTTCCTACAGTGATGTGAAAGCGCCAACCTGAGTGCTGGGGTTTTTGTTTGACATTAAATTTGTTATTTGTAGATCCCTGAGGCGTGGCATACAGTTTTAAGAAATAACACAGAAGGATCCTGTATTCCCCAAGTGGTAGTATCTTGCAAAACTACACTGTTGGGATCATAAGGAGGATGCTGGCATTGCTATCACCCAGCACAGAATACCTCTTATTACCTTGAGGGTCCATCATGTCCTTTGGTTTTGGCTTTAATTTGAATTTTTTTCAGAGAGGATTTCACAGTGTAGCTCTGGTTAGCCTCAAACTTACATTCCTCCTGCCTTAGCCTCTGAAATGCAGGGGTTGTGCTGGTATGTGCCACTGTGCCCAGCTGTGTTGCCCTTTTTAACCATATACACATCCCTCCTCCCCAACCTCAACTCCTGGAGCAACTAATGTGTTTTTCTCTATATAGTTGTGTCAGTTCAGAAATGCAGGTAGCATGTGGCCTCTTTGACTTCTTTCACATACATTATTCCCTGGATATTTATCCAGCATCAGTGGCTTTTTTATTGCACTTGTCTACCACCTGTTGAACAGAATGTGAGCTGTTTCCAGGTTTCCAGTTCAGGGCTATTATGAACGAAGTTTCTGCAAACATTTTGTATGCAGGGTTTATAAATATTCATTTATCTGGATTAAATGCTAGGAAGCACACAGATTCTTTTCCAGAGTCTTTTCTGCCAGCAGTGTATACATGACCAAGTTTCTCCACATACTCACCAGCATTGGGTGTGTTGGTTTTTTTTCCCCTGAAAGTTATTCTGATGCTCTATAGTACTTTCTCCTTAGAACTTTGATTTGCATTTGCCCCAGGGCCAGTGAGAGTGAGATCTTTTCCCATGTTTACTCTCCCTGCACACTTTCTTCCCATGTTTATTCACCCTACACACACACTTCCCATGTTTATTCTCCCGACACACACTCTTCCCATGTTTATTCACCCTACACACACTCTTCCCATGTTTATTCGCCCTACGTACTCTCTCTCTCTCTTCAGTGAAACATTTCTGCATATCATGCTCATTTTCTGGTCAACTGGTTTGGTTTCTTCACTGCTGAATTCTAAACTTCTTTATATCTTCTAGATATAAGTCCTTGGTTAAATATGGAGGCTACTAATATTTTCTCCCTGTGTGAAGCTTATCTTTTCCTCCTCTTTAAATGGACTTTCAAAAAGCACAAGTTTTTTATTTTGGTATTCAGTTTTTCTAAAGATTCTTGTCCTGTTTGTTTAAAAATAAAGTGTTGTGGCTTTGCATTTTACAGTTAAGCCTCAGGTTGATTTTGAATTCATTTTGATAAGGTGTGACGCTTAGGTAGAGGCTTGTCTTTTTGTCAGTACATGTTCACTTTTCCTGGCTCCGTTTGTTGAGGAGACTGTCCTCTCATTGAACTGTTTTTGCCAAAAGCCATTTGTGCATCAATGAGTAGTTGGAGTCTTTCCTGGGGCTACATTAATCCCCTCAATCTCTGTCCCTGTTGCTTTGGGAGAAGACATCTGAACCTCTTGTCTTCCAGGGTACAATGCCAAGCAAGAGTTTCTGTTCCTGACGACCATGCCGGAAACAGGGAAGTTAAGAGAGGAGAAGCATTTTCCTGAGGACATGAAGGTGGGCACAAATCCCATCCCTTCTGACATGAACACTGCCTCCTTAGGGAACAGTGTCCATGCCACATTGGAGCAGTTTCCCCCATCTGCTCCTACAGATTCCCACCTGTCCTTGCAGCCTGACTCGTAGTGCAGGTTGAAAACTCCGTAATCTGAAAATCTGAAAGTTTCAAAATTTGAAATTTTTTGATCACCACCATGTTACCATAAGTGAAAATTTCTAAACCATAAAGTTTGTGCACAGTTATGTAAAATATTGTGTAGGGCTAGGGAAATAGCTCAATGGTAGAGCTCCTGCCTAGTGTACACAATCCCCAGCACACATACACACACAATTATGTAAAATTAAATTCAGACTATATGTATAAGGTATATATAAAACATAAATGAATTTCAGGTGGGACTTGGGCTCCATCCTTAAGATATCTCTAATATTCCAAAATCCAAAAAAGTCTGCAATCTGGAGCACTATTTTGGATAAGGGATTCACAACCTGGAGTTGGCTTCACTACTTCTGTGTGCTTCCGTTCATCCATTTAGCTTCTCTTTGGTGAGGCCCATGGTCGTTTATGCTGTGTTCCTCACTTTCAGGTACTCTGTGTTGATTATGCCAAGTTCTCTACAAACTGAATATTATCATCAGGATAGAGTGTGTTGAACACAGGAAGAAACTGGGAATGTGAAAAGATTTCTGACCCAGAATGGAGTTTTAGAGTGAGGAGCAAAATAGAATCAGTCTCCAAAATGTATGGCTAAGGTAGCTGAATCTAGGAAGCAGGAGGGTCCCTCAGATCACATAGCAGCTAACAGGTCGAGGCCAGCAGCCATCCTTCACCAGCCCTGGATGCCTGGGCACTGACTCCGCAGGCTACTTTTGCACATGAATCCCTCTTTGTTACCTGTCCAGAGAGAAGGATGTATTCCAGAAGGTCCCTCCTTTGCCGATCCTCATGCTGGGTCTGGAAGGTGGAGGTCACAATTGAGCTGGAAGGGATGAAGTGTCAACCACTAAAGACGTGTATCAGCCCAGAACTAGCCCAAGAAAAGGGGCAGTTACTATCCAGTTCGCAGCAACAGAAGATAGCAAGTTAGAACCCAGTGAAAACAGAAAGCATCCATGGTCAGAGCAGAATGCTATTTGAGCTGTCTTCTTGGCAAGACATTGATGTAATAAAGATCAGGTCTGCAGAACTATTTTGAGATAACCCAGGAACATTGCTGTCAGGTTGAGGCTTCCCAGGGAAAAGACAGAATTTGGATGAACTGCAAAGACAAGAGATCAAAAACAACTATAGAAAATAGGGGGCAGGTCTTTAATAGAAGAGATTTAGGTGCTTGGATAGAGAATACCACAAGGGCAGGTAAGCTGTTGGCAAAGCATTTTGAGGCAAAGGCCCTTCTTGGATGCTCCAGCTGGGGAAAAGGGCTCTTACCCTCCCATGTCAAGTGGAAGAGGTTCTTCTGTAAAGACTGTTGGCCTGTGGGAGCAATTGAGAGCAAAGGCTCTACACCTGAGCATGATTTATTCTTAGCAAGGCACTTGACAGGGCTTGAATCTTATTGGTCTGTTGGGGGAGGCTTCTTAGAATAATTTTTATTCTCAGTGTACAACTGGAGAGCATGAGGCATAGGGAAGTTTGCGATGGCCCAGTATGCCTGGACAGGCAGTAGTGCGCTTGTGCCTCCTCCTCTTCCTACCCTGTGCTGTTGATGGCTGTCACCACCTGGAGGGGAAGGCTATGGGGAAGAGTTGTCACATGGAAGGATCTCTGAGACCAAGAACTGTTCAAGGACAATGAAACACATTGTACATTTGCCTAAACAGGAAAAGTATTTTATTAAAGGGGTCAGACTCCATAGCTTCCCTTTAGAAGTTAATTTTGTGCATCATGAAGCTGAATGTTTGAATAAAAAATAGTAGAAAATAGGATCAGTCATTAAAACCAATTTGTATGTTTGGCAAGGGAAAATGGACTGTGCTAGTTGGCAATGTAATTGAAATAAGAAACATTTTTTTCTTTATACTTAATGCTTGCAAAGTAAGCAAAATTTGCAAGTGACAAAGCCTTTTCCTCAGCTTCTAAGGAACTTGCTTGGAGGTGCTGTCTCATGGTGCAGTGTTTCTTAGTGCTGTCCAAGATCTGGGTTAGGCGTGAGATTTCAACAAGTGGGGACAGAGTAAGGCCCGTCAGAATAAGTGAGCAATAGATGGAATGGGTGCAAGACTCGCACAGTGGGTAAAATGAGGCCCCCTATGGTAGGAGCAGGGAAGGTGCCTGGCACAGGTCCTGGAGTGCTGTGCATGGTGAGTGTGGCAGGTGGTGCCAGTGCCCATGTATGGAGGAGCATGACCACTCTGCATGGAACCCCTTCCCCTTCCTAGCTGTCTCTACCTAAGGAGCAGGCCTTTAGGACATCAGGACATCATTCTTCCCTTTCCCAGGAAACTCAGGTAACCTCATGAGGGAGAAAGATTGACTTGGGCAGGTGTCCTGAATCCGGAGAGTCTGGTCATGGCAGACCATGAAGAGTGGGGAGCCAGGAACGGGCAGAACCTTTGTCATTCCAGCATGAGTATGTGCTGGAAGGCCTATGATCAGGGAGGACAGGCTGTTAACTACCACCCTATAAATGAATCGCCCAACAAGTGGGTGCTTTCAAAAGATAAACAAAAGGCATTTCAGGCTGGATAAGGTGGCACACACCTTTAATCTCAACACTCTGGAGGCAGAGGCAAGTGAATCTCTGTGACTCTAGGCCAGTCTGGTCTTTATGGTGAATTCCAGGAAAGCTGGGGCTACATATAGGGAGACCCTGTTTTAAAAACAACCCCTCCCCCAAAAAAAAACACCAAAAGCATTTGGGTCATGCATTAGGGTTAATTTAGAGATTAATTTATTAGGTTAATTTGAAATCTCGGTGGAAAGTTCTGTGTAGCTTTAAGGGAACCAGTAGAGTAAAAGCATTTCACACTGCTGAAACAGGACCTTGGCTAGAGGTGACCAAAAGAGTTGGGTTGTCAACCAGCCTTGCTATCTCAGGATGCCACTTAGAGACCCAGGCAGTTTCTGGGCAGATCGCCCATCCCACATACACCTCCTCCACCCCAATGGCCTGAGCAGCAGTAGTGATCACTGAGCAACTTCTGTGTGTACTAATAATGTCTCCTTCTGTCCCACCTACCCCATCTGCTCTTCCCCACCAGCCTCTACTCAGATACAGTTACTGTGTTCATGTGCATGCATGTGCACACACTTACCATGCCACATATTTTACCCAGTCGAGGCCTTCTTGGATATCCCCTTGAGACCTTGCAGCTGCCACACACCAAGTCAACACTCTGCAAGTAGCTTTGGAGTACATGGTCCTGCCCCCCACAGAGCCACCATGTTAGGTTCTGAAAACAGCCACAGAGGGTGCACTGTCATTTGGAACTTGAGCTTTCTCATCTTTTTTTAAGTTTATCAACTTTCTCTAGAGAAGGAAAATACCAGGAACCAAGTGGACATCCATTTTCTTGGTTACCTGTGCAGCTGGTCCATCCTCAGAACTCAGCAGGGCTATGGAAGGAGGACTGACCCCATGAAGTGTCAGAAAGTGCTGGTTGTTACTGTAGAAATGGAAGGAAAGGAAGAGAAGGGAACTGCAGAGGGTCTCTCCTCCTCCCTAACCATGATTCCTCTGTCTCTTCTATCCCTCTCACTTGCAGCCAACTGGGAAGATGCTTTCAGACAGACAGCCCGATCAGCCCCTGGTCTATCTGGAGCGCCTGGAGCTCATCAGAAATGCCTGCAGGGATGAGGCTCTGAGGAATCTCTCCCACACTGAGGTCTCTAAGTTTGTCCTGGACCGAATATTTGTCTGCGACAAGCACAAAATCCTTTTTTGTCAGACTCCCAAAGTGGGCAACACCCAGTGGAAGAAAGTGCTGATCGTCCTAAATGGTGCGTGGGGCACCTGGGGAATGTCCATCTGTGATGTGGAGGGTTTCCTGGGTGGTCAAGGGGGGGGAGGATGGCATCAAGGGAGGCGGCAGTCTCTTCTGAAAAGACTGGCAGCCTTGCTGAAGGCTCTCTATTGTTTCTCTTACAAGTGTTCTGCTATAAAAGTTAGTGGGATTTAACTTACCTTGTGTTTGTTAAAGTTTTCACAGTGTTGGGTGTGGATCCTAGGCTGTGTGCATGTTAGACAAACATTCTACTACTGAACTACACTCACAGCCAGCCTTTTCCTGTGACTGATTTAGATGGTAGTTCTTTTCAAAGTCAGAGCCAAGGGCAAGATCTCCTGGGTTTTCACAATTGTAGCCCCACCTCAGTCAGCTTGTCCATCCCCACTGGTCCCGGTTCTCCTTTATGGTGCACACTATCTGCCACCATACTCCTGGGGTGCCAGGGGCTGTGCTTTCTGTTGTGAAAAGGGCCCACATCCCCAGGGCAGGAAGAGAGTCTTGCCTCTAGGGCCTCAGGCATCTTCACTTGCAGACCAAGGATTCTAAGTTGTTTCGGTAAAAAGAAATTGAACCTTATTTTGTTTTACAGATGTATTCAGAACTAATGAACTTCAGGAAATCTGATGTTTACTAGGGAACAAATTAAATCATACAAAAGTGAGTTCATGTGCTGCAATTTTGATTGCTCATCACCCTATTTAAACATCAGGTTTCTTTAAATTCCAATTAGTTTGAACTGATACAAAATATAATTATGGCCTCTTAAATTTAGCTCAAATGAACTGAGCTCCAGTTAACAGCAGTGGGACTCCTGGTCAGAAACCACACCCTAGATGCTGTGGGCAAGACTCCTGGGGACCAGTATCATGGTGCCTTCATCTCAGAAAGCTGCTCTTGGCATTGCTGGTCAGTGCGGCCATTTTCCATTTGCCCAGGTCGACTGGGGGGAGCCAGAAGAGCAACAACTCATCTTCTGGTCACATAGTATAAAGTTAGTATGTTCCAGAGTGCTGGATTTGTGAATGGAAGATGAAGTTTACAAATCAAATTGAAAACAACATACAAAAAGGCTCACAAATCGACCACAGCCCTGTGAAGCCTCCTAACTCACAAGGGCAGGATGAAATAGGCGCAGGCGGCAGGGAACATTTGTATCAGAATGCCTCTTACTACCCTGGTTGTAAGTGTGGTTTTAAGTATGTTACAAATTAATCTAAACTGCAAACAAGGAATCCCCCTTGACATCAACACCCACCAAATGTTTGGTGAAGATAAAAACTAAACTGATGGGAGAAGGCATTTGTCATCCAGATCTTGTTTTGTTGTGTAGCTTCATCTCAGAAATCTTCAGTTTGTTTATAAAACAATGTATGTTCATATGTTTCCTCCTCATTTCTTTCTTTTTTTAAAATTTTTCTTTTTATTTTTTTAATGATGAATATATGTATTTGTCTGTGTGGGTATGTGCACATGAGTACAGGTGCCCACAGAACCCACCAGGAGCTAGAGTTACAGGTAGTTGAGAGCTGCCTAATGTAGGTACTGGGAACTAAGTGTGGGTCCTCTGCAAAAGCAGTATGCACTTGTAACTGCTGAGCCATTTATCCAGCCCCTCTTTCTCATTTCTAAGAAAAAGGAAAACAAACCAACATGAAAACACAGGAGTGGGCTTGCCAAGTCATACCATAAAACAGGGAGGGCCCAGTGGCCAGCCTTAGTTGACTCCCAAGGTGCCTGGATGGTAAGCAGGGTCAGGTCCACAGATCTGGTTCTTCTGTCA
>NW_008348662.1:2185039-2211033 GCF_000622305.1 Nannospalax galili | reverse complement strand
ATCTGGTTCTTCTGTCCCCCCCCCCCCCCAAGAGCTGATGCTCACAATGGTCATTTCACAGCCAACCACCATGACAGAATTCTGGACTAGGACTTAACTATTTGGAGGAGGAATGAATGAATTGGTCAAGGCTATGGCTTCTATATGGTGACCCAGGAGAGCTTCCTTGCCAGGACTTAAAGCTTGCCAGCATAGGATCAGCATGAGGCTATGGTTTGCCAAGGTATGGCTGAGCCCTTTTGGGCCTCATTTCAGTTTGTTTCCATTTGTCTATATGAGGAAAAGAAAACCTGTCCTGCCTCCAGGTTCCCTGCTTGGTTCCAACACTGGGTCAGACTCAGGACAAATGGATGTTGATACTGGGGCTCCTTCCCCAGTCCTGTCCTTCTACTCGACTCTGATCCCACAACTCTGGCCAGGGATTTTTGTCATCAGATACTTTTGTTATTTCCATTTGTCATGAGGTTCCATGAGAATCACCATTAGTCTGGGAGTGTTGTGCTGAGAGAGCACACACAGCCTGCCATGGAGATGGGGACCCTGATGGTGGTGTGGACATATGTGGGTTCTTTACTTTGTGTCATGCCCCTCTGGCATTTCCCACCATCTCAGAGTAGAATTGTTTTTAGGGATTCCATCTGTGTGCCCCAAGCTTTCTTTAAGGGATGGTTTAGCCCAGTAGGTGCAGGGCCAGTGCTGTGTGCTGTCATTGTTTGCCATTTCTTTTTCCTTGCCCACAGAACCTTCTTTGCTCCAGTTGGCTGGTGGTACAGAAAGCTTCTCTTCACTCTCTTGTCACCCCCACCCACAGGAGCAGTTGGAATTAAAAAATGTACACTTAGGATGTTGGAGGGGGGATTGTCATGTATGTGATAGGGAACTGGGGCCCAAGATGACACAATGGGCACTTAGAAGGGTTGCAATGGGGCAGCCAACACACCTTCTCTTCTCATTCCTCCCAGGAGCATTTTCTTCCATTGAAGAGATTCCTGAAAATGTGGTCCATGACCATGAAAAGAACGGCCTCCCACGTCTCTCTTCCTTCAGCAAAGCAGGAATTCAGAAGCGGTAAGAGCAGCTTCCTCAGGGCTAGAGGGAAATTCTGGAAGCTGAGAAGGTTTAGCAAAGCCCCAGGCTCAGTTTAAGCTTGCTGTGTGAGCCAGGTGGCTCCAGGGACCCCTGGGGCAGCTGCTTTGTGTTGGTAAGCAATGGCCCAGTGCATACCCAGCATTCCATTCACCACAGCCCTCTGCAGAATTTCAGAATGTCTCTTCAGGCTTTCACATGGTCCATTAGTTTATCACTAGAAATGAGCAATGCTTTGTTGTGTTTTGGTCTTGTTAAGTTCCATGGACCCCTTAATAATAGGATATTTTCTCTATTTAAAGGAAGTTGGGTGTTCCCGTTTTTCCTAAGGCACCATGCCTACTTCTGCAGGTGCCTCCCCCTGTAGTGGTGGTGTGAGCAAGTGAGCACAGGCAGGAGAGAAGATGTGACTCCTTGATTGTGGCAAGGAGGGTGTTATCAGCTAATGGGTAGGAAAGTTCTCCCCTTTCAGCTGTGGAGTGGCTCCACACAGCCAGGCTATAGGGATCTGAATGCAAAAGCAGCCCCTCAGTGTCAGGGCCAGGCTGGGCTTGGCCCTCCTGGCTTCACAGCAACTTGCTTCTCATTTGCTTCTGGCCTTGGGTAACTCAGTCTTTACAACCCCACAAACTGTTGTCAGAAATCCCCCGAGGTGTGGACTGTCCTATTGTCCCCTAAGCACTTAATGAGGCTTTTGTAGAATCCATGAATTGAGACAGGCAGATGGTGGAAAGTTTCAGACGGCTATAAGATGCTGTGAGGGCAGAATCACCACAGATCCAGCCCTGTCGTCCTCGTTCCCATCACTGTCCAGGCCCTTCAAGCTCATGCTCCTGCCCTACAACAGCCGCCCTGGGCTTCCTTTCCCACTGGCAGGAGTATACAGCCTGGCGTTCAATGTCTTCAGCCCTTCCTTTCCTCCTTTTTTCACTCCTCCTGGCAATTCTGGGTGGAATTTTTTGCTATTGTTGTTTTTATTTTTTGTGTTTTGGCTTTTTCTTTTGAGACAGGGTCTTCCTATAGCTCCAGGTGGCCTAGAACTCACTGTGTAGACCAGGCTGTCCTCAATCTCATAGAGATCCACCTGCCTCTGTCTCCTGAGTGCTGAAGTTAAAGGCCTAGGTCACCACGCCTAGTTCTGGGTGGAACTTTTAAAGCTATCCTCTTATAATAACTCTGACCTTGATTAATCCTGACTCAGAGTTCCAGCCCTGATGATTTTCTGCCTAGGAACAAAACTTGAAGTTTTGGGTTATTCAAGTGAAACAGAACATTGATTAAACAGTCTTCACATTCACCCTGTAGAATGAGTGCTGTGACCTTGGGCAGTTGGGCTTTCCAAGCCTGTTTCTGTGCCTGTAGAGTGGGTTGATGGCAGGGTCAGTGCCCAGTACATGGTTATGGAAGAGCTAGTAGGACACATTCACAGCAGGGCTTAGTCTGGTTCCCCACCCCCCACCAACTCCCATCTGGACCATTACCTCCCAGACATCGACTTCACCTCCTATCCTATGTTTTTTTCTTTAGATTGAAAACATTCTTCAAGTTTTTTATTGTAAGAGATCCCTTTGAAAGACTGATTTCTGCCTTTAAGGACAAGTTTGTTCACAATCCTCGGTTTGAACCTTGGTATAGGCATGAGATTGCCCCTGGCATCATTAGGAAATACAGGAAAAACCGGACGGAGACCAGGGGGATCCAGTTTGAAGATTTTGTGCGCTACCTGGGCGATCCAAACCGCAGATGGTTAGACCTTCAGTTTGGAGATCATATCATTCACTGGGTGACTTATGTAGAACTCTGTGCTCCCTGTGAGATAAAGTACAGTGTGATTGGACACCACGAGACCCTGGAGGAAGATGCCCCATACATTCTGAAAGAAGCTGGCATAGACCATCTGGTGTCATACCCCACCATTCCTCCAGGCATTACCATATACAACAGAACTAAGGTGGAACATTACTTCCTGGGCATCAGCAAACGAGACATCCGGCGCCTCTATGCACGTTTTGAAGGGGACTTTAAGCTCTTTGGGTATCAGAAACCAGATTTTTTACTAAACTAATGCATAGGACCTGTGAATCCAGTTATTGCTAGATCGGAGGCTAATTAGATGGAGGTCTGAGTATAGAAATGACACTTCCTCCATCATACCCAGTGGTCCTGTGAATAGATGATGCTGGACCTGACTGTCTGCTTAGCCCACCTACCCCATCTGTGTCATTAGGAGGTCACTAGCCACCATTCCCGTCCTAGGAAAGGTGAACAGAGCCAGAGGAAGCATGGCACAGTGTTAGAGTTCTTCCCTCACATGTCAGAATGGCAGTGGCACTAGAAGCTAACTTGGTTGATGGGTGGCCCATGGATTGTAGAACAGCACCCAGCACTTTCAGGAGGGATGGAGAAGCTCAAGAGCTGGAAGAGTTGCTGGGCCCTTGCAGGGCCAAATCTGAGTAAGAATGACACCTCATGACAGTGACACCTCAGTACCTCTCTTTCACCTTGAAGCTGCTGTGACCACAGAGAGAGAATATACTTTCCTGGAGCTTTGAGCCCCTGTGACATTTGGTGGCAACCACAAAGCAGTCTGCCCTTTCAGAACCTTTGTAATGGTAGCCCGTGTTTCAGGACCTCTGACTCAAAAAGCACCTGCTTCGTTCAACAGAGAGGTTCATTTTAGGAAAGTGAGAGGCTGGATGGGTTCTTTCTACATAAGAAAAGGAACACTTTGGGGGCTTTCAAAGGAATGTGGTACAGAGAAGAGCCTGGCTGCTGTGGACCTGGGTATTCCCTGTCCTGAGTCCTGCTTTTTACCTTGGACTGCCCCCATTGGGTTGAGCAGAAAGAGGCTTTTCCACCTATCTCCTCCCTGACACTCACTCTCCTTAGAGGAGAGAAAAGACAAAGTGTTTTCAGTCCATGGACTAACCCAGGGAAATGAAACACAGGCAGAAGACAAGTGCCACACCATGCCAGCATTACAGAATCCTGGGCTGTTTACACATTGCCATGTCTGTTCATCTCAGCAGACTAGATTCTCCAGACCCAGTTCTGATAGTGCCACCATTCCAGACTGAAAGAGTCAGATAAACAGGTTCACCAGCAATAAAATCCTGGGTGAGGCAGCCTCCAGTACTGCATCTTCCAGGCAGCAAGGCCAGCCACAGCAAGGAGCAAGCCACAGCAGCCACCTGGGCTGCCAGCCAGCAGCAAACAGCTGTTGAAGATGAGGGATGGTTTCCCTGAGTGAGTCCCTGGCATGCGCATCTGCCCAGGGTTTGGAGGAGTGTGCTCAGATTTCCTTAAAAATGGCCACACACTCCTTTTCTCCAAAAGGTTTCCTGAGTTTGTAAATGTGAAAGTAAAATAAAATTTAAAACGTGCCAAACCAATACGTGTAGCAGTTCCAGGGGAGGGGACTCCAGGGCCACATGTGACTCTTGAGGCTCCAGGGCCAGGGACGGGGGCCATGGACCAAAGTGAGGCTCAGCCCTTTCTCCTCAGTTGACATACCAAGGACTGAACCTTGGTTATTTTCTATAAAATTTTAGCAAATCCTTGTTAAAAATCACTTCAGACCCTAATGAGTGGACCGATTACCTCTCCTGTTTTCAAAAAGTAACAGTGTGAATATATCTGTGGGGTAAGGCCTTAATGTTAGTCCTAATTAAAGCAGCATTTTCTCTCAGAAACAAGTTTGGCTAACTATTGTTTTGGGTTTGTTTCCCCTCTTTTCTGGCATTTGGGTCATTTTCTTAACATACTTTGCCAAACAAGTGGATATTTCTACCACAATGTGTCTTGAACAACTTACCATGTACCTGGGACAGGCCACCTCCACCCACTATGGATCCTGACCCTGGACAATCAGCACCCCCAGAGTAGTTCATTCTGACACTCCTCCACCAAGGCTGTAGAAGGCCCTTCTCATTCTCAGTCTTAGAGAAGGCCTTCTTTCCCTTTGTCCTCTGAACCACTCCCAGATTCATTACAAATTCAGTCTGTTGCTCCGTTTGCTCCCCACACTGCTGCTCTGAGGGAGCCTTGCAGTCACAAGCCTGGCCTTGGCCTTTTCAACAGCCCCTCCCTCCTGGTCCAGACACTGGGTCTTAAGACAGAAATAATCCTTCTGGGTTGGAACAATAGACCTACCCTTTAGACCCATTGGCATGGCAAAGTCACCCCCACAGTCACCCCTTGTCCCTTGGACTTGGTCCTTCCCCTTCAGCCCAAAGCCCAGGAGTTTGCACACATGAGTGCTGGGCATTGGTCCTGCCTCTGAAACAGGTGGAGGCAGCCGCACCTGCTATACCCAGGCCTTCGGGGAAAGAAGCTGCTCTGCTCTGATCTCCGAATGCCTGTGAGATCTCAAAGCATAACAGGTAGCCTTTCTTTCCTTCTGTCTAATTTTCTCTATCCCTCAGGGCTAGCAGGCAGTTTCTGCCTGGATAATCCCGCCTCTGTTCCCACCTCTGGAGATTTTAGGACCTTGGTCCACACCCACACTGGTTTCATATCACAAGGTTGATAAGTCACACCCTTGATGTTCCCCCTGAATTCATTTCTCATTTTTTTTCTGCGATATTGATAGGCTGAGAATATTTAAAGACTATGTTCTGGTACCTTTTTGCTTAATAATTAAGCAACTCATATCTCTGTCGTCACATTTTACTACACAGATGTTCCTCAACTTTAGATGGTTTCTTCCTGATAATGTCATCAGATCCTGAAAATACACTAAGTCAAAAATGCCTCCGGTTCCCCAACCTATGAGCGCTACGGTAGCTTAGCAACACAGCACACTGTAGTGTATCAGTTCTTTGCTCTTGTGTGATTGGCTGGTTGGCAGTTCACTGCTGCTGCCCAGCTTTGCATATTGCTAGTCTGGAGGAAAAGATCAAATTCAGGGGCTGGAAAGATAGGGCTCAGAGGTTAACAGCACTGGCTGCTGTTGCAAAGAACCCAGGTTCACATCCCAGCACCCACATGGCAGCTAACAACGGTTCATGATTCCAATTCTAGGGGATCCCACCCTCTTCTGGTCTCCATAGCCATTGTACCACACAGGTGCACTTACATACATGCTTGCCAAACACTCATAAAATAAAAATTCAAAGTATAATTTCCATTGAAGGTATATCAATTTCACTCTGGCAGAACACCAAAAAAAACTTAATTGTTGTAAGTTGGGAACTGTCTGTACAAGCAGTCAGGAGGAGCCCAGCTGATAGCCTCAAAGCCCTCCACATTGACATACTTCCTCCAGCAAGGCTGCACCTTCTAAAGGTTCCAGAACCTCCACAAACAGAACCACCATCTGGGGACCAAGTGTTCAAATTCATGAGCCTGTACGGAACATTTCTCATTCAGACCATCACAGTGTGCATGCTAGAGTGGGCATGTGGAGGTCAGAGGGCAACTTTCAAGAGTCTCTTCTCTCCTTCCAATGTGTGAGTTCTAGGGGTGGAACTCAGGCAGTCAGGCTTGGCAGCAAGCACCTTTACCCTGATGCATCTCACCTGAAAGTTGCCAGTTTCAAAATATGTATTCTCTTGTTCTTGCTCGGTCCCCTTTTCCTTAGAAAAGTACAGAGGTAAAAGAAAAGCATCTACACTTTCTGCCATCTCTTAAACTAACTTGAGTTTAACATATACTTTTGGATCTTTTGTACATGTTAACAAAGCTGATATGTGAACTTTGGGCAGCCTAGTTAATATCAGGTCACATGAGTTTGGAAATTGAGGCGTGTGGATCTTGTCTCAAGACAGCCCTGCCTTGAGTTGGTCCTGCCCTGAGTTAAGACTTGAAGATCTGGATGAGCTCCTCCAGAGCGGCTGCTTCAAAGGGAGAGAGAAGCAAAAGGCCGAGGAAAGGAAGTGTGGCCACCAATTCCAACACTGTCCTGGTTATGAAATTTGGCAGTACACAGGTTAGAAGCAGTGCTGAGTGACTGGGTAAGAATATCCATCCATAAGCACTAACTCAAGGCCTTCGCAGAAAACTTGCTAAAAATCCAGGAGGAAGAGTATTCCTTTTGCCTTCCTCCTTGGTTCCTGCATAAGAAGCAGATTTATAGCACCCGACTCACAGTTTAATTTTATGTCAGTACAAGAGTTAATTCAGAGTTAGTACTCATGAGTTCACATGAGTAAGCATACTACTCACAGCCAATAACAGATAATAATTTGTTGGAATTTGGATAAATCTATCATTCTCCTCCTGTTATTAGCTCTGTGGCTGAACCTCTAACTTCTTGTTGCTCGGACAATCATATAGGCTCTGAACCTTGACTTTTTCCAAGCCCCAGTCAGTCCTGGAGATTCATCCAACGCCTCTGTACCTGAGTTACAGATGATAAGTAAGTTATCAGCATTATCTACCTTTCCTGGCTCTAGGGCTTTCTGCTACTGTAGACTTTACTGCTTTCTTGGGAATTGTAGTACTGGTTACCCTCCAGCACTCCCTCTTCCCCTTTAGGCAAAATCCTATCAGATACACCATAAACAATGCTGTTTTGTTGTGTAAGTTTTTTCTTAACTGATTTAAAGTGAAATTCCCAGGGCTGGTGTGATGACTCAGCAGGTAAAGGTGACTGCTGCCAAGCCTGATGACCTGAGTTCAATCCCCAGAACTCACATGGTGGAAGGAGAGATGTGATACCTGCTGGCTGGCCTCTGACTTTGACACACACACACACACACACACACACACACACACACACAAGTAAATGCAATTTTAAAGAATAAAAATATAAGTCCTAAAGTCAGTAAGTGAACTTAATAACTGAGGTTATATGATCAAAACAAGTTGCTGTTTTTTTTAAGGATAGTGTGGTGGTTTGAGTGAAAATGTCCCCCATAGGCTCCAAGTATTTGGACATTTTGTCCCCAGATGGTGGCGCTGTTTTGTGAGATCTTAGAAGGTTATGGCTATCCTGGAGGAAGCACGTCACAGGGGGTGGGCTTAGAGAGTTCTTAAGCCTTGCCGGATATCCAGTCACTCTCTTGCTTCCTGTGCCTGCTTGATGATGTGAGAGCTTAGCTTCTGCTGCTCCTGCTCCAGCCACCTCCAGCCACCATGCCTCCCTGCCATGATGGACTGTAATTCCCCTGGAAGTGTAAGCTCAAATAAACTCTTCCTTTTATAAGTTGTTTTGGTCAGTGTTTCTATCACAGCAACAGAAGCGTGACTAATACAGTAACTGGTACTAAGAGTTGTTGACTGTGAAGAACCTGACCATGTGGGGTTTTGGAGGAATGTGGAAGACTTTGGAAGTTTGGGCTAGAAAAGCAGTTGATTACTGTAAGCAGAGCTTAACAGGCCATTCTGGTAGGTGCCTGCAAGAAAGTAGTGCTGAGAGCAATGTAGTTCCAGAGGGAAATAAGGACTTTAGCAGCAATTGGGATATTTTGGCAAAGAGTCTGGCTGGAGTCTGCCCATAGCCAAAAAGCTTGCCTGAGGCTAAGTTGAAAAGCCATGGACTAATTTCTCTGTGGGAAGCAATTTCATGACAGTATAACCTAGAAATGGTGGCATGGCTGTTAATGGTGAATATTATACAGATATACAGTGAAAAAGAGCAAATGGGGCAGAAATACAGAATGTACAGGATGGATTGAAAAAGAGCACTAGGAAGATTAATGTTGGAGCCCTAATGTGTGCTGGAGAGGAACCCTTTGATAAGGAGATTAAAGTGATTAAGGAGGGGCCTAGAGATTTGCACTTAAACAATGGAGAGAGTGCCTCTAGGGCAAGACCACACCCAGTTAAGCCTCCAACTTGTGAAAGGAAAATGCTGCAGGGGCCACTGAAGAGAAAAGCTTCTAAAATGGATAAAACAGGCTGGAGTCTATCAAAAACTTGCAGTCAAACTCGGCAGTGTCATTTCACCTAGAGGCATGAAAGTTGCAGGAGTGAAGGGGTCATCAGTTCTTCCTCCATGGTTTCATAGAGCCACCAAGGCCAGGCAGCGTGAAGCAGGGGTTCTCCTGCATAGAGAAGGCCCTGATAGGACATTGCATGAAGCTGTGAGGGTGAAGCCTAGTTGGCAATGGAGACCCCAAGAAGACATTTGTGATGCCAGAACTGTGAGGCATCTGCAAAGAAGACCTGCATACAGGGAATGGTACCAGCCTGAGAGAGATGTGTGTTGCACGCAGCAAAGCTAGAGAGGCTGAGCCGTCTAAGCCCTTTGGAAGTAAAATCCCAGAAGTTGGACATGAAGCTACTGGATTTGGTGTTTGTCCTGCTGGTTTTCAGTCTTGTTTTGGTCTGGTATTTCCTCACTATACCTCCATTCCTCCCTTTTAGAATGGTAATGTGTATTCGGTTCCACTGTATGTTGGGAGTATGTAATTTGTCTTTTGATTTTACAACTAAGATATTTGCCTAGTCTCAGAAGAGACTTTGGACTGTGGACTTTTGAATAGTATTGAGACTGGTAACGATTATGGGGACTTTTAAGGTTGGACTAAATGCATTTTGCATTTTATATGGTCATGAGCCTATGGGGGCCAGGGTGGAATGTGGTGGTTTGAATGAAAATGTTCCCCATAGGCTCCAAGTATTTGGACAGTTTGTCCCCAGTTGGTGGCACTGTTTTGGGATTTCTTAGATGGTGTGGCTATGCTAGAGGAAGAACATCACCGGGAGCAGGCTTAGAGTGTTCTTAAGCCTTGCCGGATCTCCAGTCGCTCTCTTGCTTCCTGTGCCTGCTTGAAGATATAGAGCTTAGCTTCCTCTCCTCCTCCAGCCACCTCTGCCACCATGCCTCCCCGCCAAGATGGACTGTAATTCCCCTGGAACTGTAAACTCAAATAAATTCTTCCTTTCATAAATTGCTTTGGTCAGTATTTCTATCATAGCAACAGAAAAGAAACTAATACAGATAGTCTCTTCATAAAACTTTAGATGATACCTTTCTTAAACTTGTTTTTATCTTTTGTGATTTTACTTAATTGGCATATGATTTACAAGCCATAAATTTGTCCTTTATCAATGTGCAGTGTGATAGTCAGTACATGTCTATCTGTATGTAACTTTTATGGCAGTTTAATTTTAGAGTGTATCTGTCACCCAAAGAGATGTTCCCAAATGTCCACTGAGGCCCACCATCAGACCCCAAACTGCTGATACTTCCATCTCTGTTGTTTACTCTTTACCAGAAATTTCATATACTTGGGGTTATATGATGTGTAAGCTCTCAAGAATGACTTCTTGTCCTCCATAGCTCATGCTGCATCTACCAATAGTTAGTTCCTCTTTAATGTGGATGGCTACAATGTAATGGAAGCATTACATTTTGTTTATTCACTCAGTCCTTGATGGATATTTGAGCCTTGTCCAGTGTTAGGCTTTATTCCAGTGAATATAATGGATGAACACATGTACACATCTTTGCATGGATATGTTATTGTGGTATGCTACCTGCTTGATCACAGATTTTTATTTTCTCTAAGTGGTGCTTGGAATTGAACTCAGGGCTTATACATGTTAGCTCACCCCAGTTCTAGATTATTATTTTTGATGAAAAAGAAAATTAATGTTATAATTTTAAGGAAGTTGCTAAAGTATAAAACTAGATAAAACTTCTATGTTACACAGAGAATAAAACCAAAGAGTTTGCATAAGCAAATTATATTCATAAATTATCTGGAAACTAGGATTAGATAGAATTCTATGCTGTGACCCGGAGGATGTTCCTCTGATCCTGTGATGACAAGCCATGGACCCTCCTCCTTCCCATGCTCTGCAAAGAAGCCATTCCCCTTCCCTCCTCCAGCCAATTGGTTCACTATAGCCGCTTGCAGGGGACGGGCTAAGGGTATAAAAGCTGGGAAAACAACAAGGCTGGTCTCTCGCCATTTTGTAAGGCTGTCCAGAACCACAGGATTTATGTCTGGGTGTGGACTTTCAAACAGAGCCGTGAATGGGGGGATGCCTGTTTGTCTGTAAGTAAACCCGCACCCCAAGCTCAGTTAGCAAGTCCAATAAACTCATTAAGATTCTTCAAACCTGAGTTTGGAGAATTTTTTCCTAAGGCTTTCGCAAGTACTGTGAGAGGAGGGGATTAGATGCCACGTGCACCTCCCAGCAGTGAATTTGACTTACACATGCTATAGTGAAATCCCTTGCATGCTTGTAAGAAACTAATAGGGGCTGGAGAGATGGTTCAGCAGTTAAGAGCACTGGCTGATCTTTCAGAGAATCCAGGTTCAAATCCCAGCATTCATATGGTGGCTAATAATGATCTGTAACTCCAGTTCCAGGAGATCTGACGCCCTCTTCTGACTTCCTTGGGCATTGCATGACACAGGTGCACTTACATACATGCAGGCAATACACTCATACACATAAAAATAATTTAAAAATTAGAAACTAATGAAAATAAAATAGATTATAGTACCTAAAACAAAACCCTTAAGTATGAGAATATATATATATATATATATATATACCTCAGTAATGTATTTTCTGGTCTTTAGTTATTCAGAAGGTATTAATTCATTAAAACTCAAGGTTGTAGGCTTCTAGGTCAGGGACTACCCCAAAGAAAGGCTAGGACACCTGCTCTAGAAGATGAAGAGTGTCAACTCCTCCCACAATCTCTACATAAATTCTTGTGATTAATTTTAATTGCCTCATGTTTCACCATTCCAACATTCCCATAGATTCTTGCTGGACTTATAAAGAACCAAACCAAGTATGGAAATGCATACAATTTTAGATAAATGATTGAGGCAGAAAAAAAATGTGTTGACAGCTTCAGATCTAAATATTTTCTTCTTACACTTTGAAGTGTATGTTAAGGAACCCTCCTCCAGGGGGCACTCCTGTTAAATCCCAACTTCTTTCTGTAAACTCACCTTGGGGAAACTCACTAAGATCTTGTTAGAAGTTATAAAGATGGCAGTTAAAAAACACTGTTGTCTTGATATTAGGCCCAGGATCTGTGGGGTCAGACTTTCTCTGCTTAAGAACAGTTAGAAAATAGAAAGACAAAGCAAGTTTACAGAAAGATTGCTGAAAATCTCTGAGCTGTGAAAATGGAAATTTTGTCTGTTTTATCAAATCCTAAACTAACTATAAAAGTAAACTCTGCTAAGTTTCCCTTCTCAAAAGGTAATTCCTAGCAAAAGGTTACCAAAGCCTGCAGGATTTTGTTGGCGATGATGGTGGGGTTTCACTGAATCTGGAAGCCGTGCTTTGGCCTTTATATGAATTCACTGTGGTTTCTCCCCTGCTAGAGCAGCCTCCCAAATAGCTTGGATGGGCCACACTATCTCAGTATCTTGCCCTGAGAGGAGTTGAGTCCTGCTGTGGGCTCAAAGTAGACGTTCCATCACGAAGGGCCATCTTCACCTGTGGGGAGAGCAGTAGCTATCAGCCGGTGCAGATCTTTTGGACTTTGGCAGGAACATCGGAAAAATTAGCTTCTCTGTGCCTGTCTGGAACTGCATTTTCATTAGCATCAACAAAACCCACCTAACCAAGACTAAGTGATAACTGAGCGTGTTGCACTAGTGAGCAGTTTTTCTATTTAACAATTACACCAAGTTGTAGATAAATTATTCTACAGAAAGGCTTTATCCCTTTGAAAGAAAACAGTAATCTAGGAAAATCAAGATATACAGAACACTGGGTGTTGGTGGTGCATGCCTTTAATCCCAGCATTCAGGAGGTAGAGGCAGGAAGATCTTTGTGTGTGCACACATATGTACATACATATGTAATTCAGGATGATGTCAGTAAGCTGACAGCTATAGATTCCATTCTCAGCAAAGAGATTTAAAGTGTACATGCCTTTTGTCTTCATGTAAGGCAATGGCTCTTTCCTTCTAAGATTTGTATTTTAGGCAGGAAAAATGACTCAGTGGTTAAGAGCACTTCTTGCTCTTTCAGAAGACATGCATTCAGTTCTCACCATCAACATGTTGGCCAACAACTTTCAGTAACTCCAGTTCCAGGGATCCAGTGCCCCATGCTGGCTTCTGTGGGCATTGTGTGCACATGATGCTCTTACTTACATGTAAGCAAAACACTCATACACATAAAAAATAAAGGAAAAATTTTAAGGTTTATTTTTATTTAGAGGTATGTGTATGTGTTCCATGTGTGGGGTACCAGCAAGGAGCAGAAGAGGCATCCCTGGAGCTAGAGTTGGTTGTGAGCCACCCAGCATAGGTTCTTAGAACCTAGCTCAGCTCCTCAAAGAGCAACAAGGGCTTTTAACCACTGAGGCATCTCCACAGCCCTCGCCTTTTCCTTTTCGGACCCGCTGTCCTTTTAGCCTGCTTGCTTGTTTGGTAAGCAGATGATTCTGGAGGATGGAAACTAAAGTTTAGGAGTCCTCTGAAGCCAAGGTATAAGCTGCCTTGTGAAGATTTGTCAGGACACTAAGCATGTTGCACTATGCAGGATGTATTTCAGGATTTTCTGGAGGAAATTCCCATTGTGCCGCTGTACTTGCTCAGGTTCAGGCAGTCCCAAAGGTGAGAAAAGACACAGAGCTTTGTCTGATTGATCACCTCATTAGCACTCAGCCAGGACTCCTCACTGCTAAGGAGGGCTTAGTTCTGCTCCTGGCAACAAGTTCTGACCTTGTAGGGTGACTGATGGTCACTCTCACAGAAACCCACACCATATTTTGTGCACTGCCCTGTGCATGTGTTACATGATTGGAAGGTTCCCCAGAGTTGGTTTTTATACTCTATAAATCCTGTAAAGTCTGCACCTGACTTAAAAATCTGTCCTCTGAGAGCCTGTCAGTGAAAGAAATGATCATTTCTTGCTGACACTTCCTTCGTCCTCCAACAGGTCTCCTTGTCCATTGTTCAGCCTTGATGCTTACAACACCCTCCTTGTTTGGGCATCTGTGTGGTTTCCTGACAAAACTGTAGTATAGGGAGAACTGTAAGAAGGAGAACTCAGTGCCCACCCAGGGGCTGCTTCAGAGTCTAACAGGCAGGCAGCATTAGGGGTGGATCTTAAATGTCCCTGAGAAGCTCATGAGCTGACCACTTGCTGCCCAATGCAGCAGTGTTCAGAGCAGGAGTCTTTGGGAAGGGATTGGATCATGAGGGCTTGAACCTCATCAGTAGATCAATCCATCTATGGATTCCTAGCCTAACGGTTTGAGGGAAGGATGTTTTCTCTGTGTACTCTCTCCTCTTCCTGTATCTCTCCTTTTACTGTCATTCTTCTATCTCTCTGTATCTCTCTGCTTCTACCATGATGGACTACCTCATTATAAGCCCAAAACCCACAAGGCAAGTTGGTCATGAACTAAACCTCGGAACCTAAAATAATCCTTTATTCCTCTAAGCGCACTTGTTCAGGTATCTTGTCACAGTATCAGAGAGCTGACTCATACAGGAGGACAGTGGCTTCCCTAGTCTAAACATCTACTTTGGCTCTTTCACTGTCTTGACATATTATTAATTACTTCACCCTGGTACGACCCTGTTCTAGTCTGCTTTCTGTGGCTATGATAAAACATCAACCAAAACAAACTTGGGGAGGAAAGGATTTATTTCATCTTCCACTTCCAGGTAGTAGTTCACCACCAAGGGAGGCCAGGACAGGAACTCAAGGCAGGAAACCAGAGTCAGGAACTGAAGCAGAGATCAGGGAGGAATGCTGTCCTCTGGCTTGCTTCCCCTGGTTTGCTCAGTTATCCTCCTTAGACAACTTGGGTGCACCTGTCTGGGGATGGGACTGCCCACAGTGGGCTGGGCCCTCCTACATCAATTACCAATTAAGAAAATGCCTCACAGGAATGGCCAATTCAATGGAAAAAAAATCCTCAATTGAGTTTCCTTCTTCCCAGGAATCTAGTTTGTGTCAAGTTGACTAAACTAACCAGCATGGCTCCTTTGGCTTTTCTTTAGAATAACAGTAACAATACCAGCTACTATATTGAGGCGTTGAGCTATACAACTAAGTGATATTTTCTTAAATTTCAGTGTTTAAGAAATAATACAGGCTTAAAATGCTCTTAAGACCTTGGATGTCTTACTAAATAATAAGGTTATAGAATTTAATGATGAGGTGCTGGAAAGATGGCTCAGCAGTTAAGAGCACTGGCTGCTCTTGCAGAGGACCCAGGTTCAGTTTCAGAACCCATGTTGTGACTAACAATAGGCATTGCACCTGGGTTCAGTTCTCAGCAACAGCATGGCAGCTAACAACTATAACTCCAGTTCTAGGGGATCCAATACCCCCTGTGGCCTCCCCAGGCATTTCACGCATGTGGTGCACTTACATGCATGAAAAAATACTCATATACATAAAATAAAAAAACTTGGTGAGAGTAAAATATCTTGATTTTCATCTTCATTTTGTGGTTAATAAATAATTTCAAAGCACTCGGCACACCTGTCAGAAAGAGAAGGATTCAATGAGCAGAGGACTGCATCATTTGTGACATCACCATCAAACAGCAGTTTCCTTAATGGCTCAATCTATGAACCATGAAGAACTAATAGTTTATAACAGGAAGTTTCTATAAACTGGAAATGGAATATACACCCTGAAACTAACTATTTAATATGTCCTTTGAGCTGGGCATGGTGGCATATGCCTGTATCCCAGCATTTGGAAAATGGAGGCAGGAGGATCAGGGGTTCAAGGTTATTCTCAGCTACATAGAGAGTTCAAGGCCAACCTGGGTTAGGAAGCAGTTTCATAATGGTCTCACTCAGTTAGGATCTTGATGGAGTAGGTGTCCAGGAAATAGAATTTCATTGAAGAGACCAAGAGCACTGAACACTCCCCGGAAGACAGGGGTAGTTTTAAAGGTGGTAAGATGAGCCCAATTGACAGCTGTATTATCAGACAAACAGTAATAATGCTACTTGCATTATTATTGTTTTGTTATTTATTATTATTACTTAGCATAGATACCTATTTTACTGACTAGTAAGTATTAGTTCACAATTTGAGTAACAGGACATGTAATACAAAATTAAAAGCATTATAGGGTCTGTGATGGCATAAAATTAAGGTATTTGAGGAGAGGTGATGTGACGATGGATAAAAAGGGTCAGCTGAGCACACATACCTCCCTCTCCTTCTCTCTGCTTTTATTACTTCTTTCCAAACTTCCTTCCTTCTCACCTTCCAAGCCAACAAGTCCTCCTCTTTCCCCTACAATACTGAAGGCAGGGGACACATCAGTCAAGAATAGCAGCTACTGATGTGTGAAAAGGGCATATCAAACTTTATGATGACTGATGCACAATCACAAAGCACCAGACTCAGTGAAGCAGGAAGATAACTTCTTTGCTATATAACAGAAAATTAACCTTATATGATTATCCCAGTAGAAAAGGCGTGGGATGAAAGACTGTCATTGGCCGAACATAATTTTTGGACAATCCCTGGAAAACTGAAAACAGATGGGATAAGACTGATGAAGGCGATGTGATCCCCAAGCACACCAAGAGAGGGCTATGGCAGAGACTGGTCGCTCTTGTGGAGTCCACTCACAGGAAGAGCAGCAGGGACATGTGGGAAGCATTCAGAGCAGCAGGCTGGAAAGCTACATTCAGACTACCCTGGTAGGGTTGACCCTTTGTCCAGCTTGTATCAAGTAAACACAGCAGAGGAGTATGCTGTCTAGCCTTGAGTGATGCTTGGGTGTGCCCATGGTCTGGAGCTGCCAGAACTCACGGACCTAAGAAATCAGGGCGCATCAGGTCCAAGAAATGAGCCACTTCTCCCATCCGGGCAGAAAGTGCTTCTCCTTCCCCTCCAGCAATGGGGGAAAGGGCACCACAAACAGGGACTACAGCTAATGACATTAGATTAGGGAATCTCAGCCCTAGCAATGAATCCACATGGGACCGAGAAGCATTGGGCACTATGGAAAACAACAGTGAGACAGAGGTGCCACACCCACAACAAGAGGAAACTTAACAGACCAAACAGAAAGCAACAATCATAAGCCTGCTCTTGTACTTCACCAGTGTCTGGAAGTCAGGCTGCATGAGCTTGCCCTTCGTCTGGCTTCAGCACAGGGTCTGTAGGGCTCACGGTGAGTTGTCTAACTCTACCACCACCACCACCCCACCATGTCCTTGCGTATAAGCATTAACGCCTGCATGTGTGAAAGTGCACCCATGTCATGCAATGCCTGAGGAGGTCAGAAGAGGGCATCGGAGCCCCTGGAACTGGAGTTAGCCACCATGTGGGTGCTGGAACTCAAATCCAGGTCCTCTGCAAGAACGGCCAGTGCTCTTAACTACTGAGCCATGTCTCCAGCCCCAAGGATAGTTTTTTGAATGCTATTTCATGTACCTATGATTATTGATCTGAACAAATATTCTACATCCCCTTTGACCAACTTAGGGCATTGTTAAAATCCCATGAGTTATCTATTTCATCTCTGTTTGCAAATGCAATTAATTCAAATTAATTTGTAATAAAAAATCATGCCAAGGATTGTGAAGTCCCAAAGGCTAAGAGATGGGTCATGGTCTCTCAGAAACCTCTGGAAGGAGTGAACCTTCTGGAGCCTTGTTTTCAGACTTCTGGACTCCTAACTGAGAGAACACATTTCTGATCATAAGTCACCTCATTTGTGATAGTTTGTTGTGGCAGCCTTGGGAAATATACAGAAGTTAAAGAAAGGGGAAAATGTGCAGTTTTTATGGTGTTGTTTTTTCTTGGTTTTTATTCAGCATGTACGGTTTGCCCCAAATGCTTCTCCATGTTTGATTTGATTTGCTACCTGATATCATTTTCTCGGCCACACCCAGCTCTTCTCTCATTACTTTGTTATTGTGAAAAACTGGTCATTTCTTGTTGTAGTAATCAATTCCCTGCTCCCCAATTCCGGAGCTTTTTATTGTTGTTTGCTTGTCACTTCTTTAGTGATTTTGTATTATTTGTAAATATTTGTACATGCTACAGCCTCAATAATATTGCAGGTGCTCTGTGCAGAGACGCGACACAGAGGCTTTCTTTTCTCCTGGGAGCAGTTTATTTGTGCTAGCACTTGGCTCTGTGGGTCCATATGATGAAGACAGAGCCCCAAACAAAGGAAGATCCAGTCTTTTATGCCCTTTGCTAACTTCCCTTGACAGTTTAGTTTCTTTGTGTCCCATATATGATGACACATATTCTGACTTGATTCCCCTGCTGCAAGATCTGACAGGTAGAACTGTGTGCTTGTTCTCAGGCACAGACCACACTGTCTTCCTTTTTCTTTGCTCTGAGAGGTTTGTGTCACAATAATGTGCCCAATATACACCATTTTCTGCAAATTTTTAAAAACTAAGGGATTAAGGGAGAAGAAATTTGTATTTGTGTGGTACTTTTTAGAACAGGTTGCCTTTCCTGATGGCCTCAGTTTTATCATGTCTGGGTAGTTGCTTTCAGCCTCTGCAGCTTCTTTACCACTTTCTGTAAAGTAGTTCCGACAGCGGTGCATACTCATTGTAGTCATTAATTATCTGTGGATGTCTTTATTTTCCCTACATTTCTGAATGATAGCTCTGTTGGATATAAGATTTGAGTTTGGCGGCTTTTCTTTTTTTTCCTCTGAACCCTTTAAATGTGTGAAGTATCTTCAAACTTCCACTGTTTACTGAAAAGTCTGCCACTATTCTCTTTGTGATTCCATGTAAGTGACAAGTCATTCTTCTCTGACTGCTTTCAGGATTTTCTTATTGTCTTTGGTGCTCTAGGTATTTACCACGATGTGTGTACTTTGGGTATCTTTGCATTTATGCCACTTAAAGTGCAGTGATCTGCCTGGATGTGTGCATTGGAGACTTTAATCAAATTCGGGCAGGCTGCGCTCATCATGTCTTCAAGCATGCACTCTGCTGCCTCTGTGCCCTGCTCTCCCCCAGGCCCTTGCATTGCAGGTGTGTCTGGATGGATCGATGGCATCCCACGCTTCTCTGAGGCCCTATTTTTCTTCATTTTTTTTCTCCATTCTTCAGATTGCATAATCTCTAAAAATATCTATCAAGGTATTTTTAGAACCATGAGTTCTTTTTTCTGCCAATTCAGATCTCCTGTTAAGACTCTGTGGGGAAGTTTTCATTTGTTATACTTGCCAAAGCTGGAAATTTCTCATATGAATGTGTGTGATTTTTGTCCCTTTATTGAATTCTGCACTTTCTATATAGTAGTTTTGGGCTGGAGGCTACTCAGTACATTCTCTTTCTCTTTTTTCTCTTAGTCCTCCCCGTCGTCTTCCTCCCCTCCTCCCCCCTTCCTCTCCCCCTCCCTCTCTCTTCTCATAGCTACTATAAAAGAAATAGCAAGCACCCTAGTGTGGCTGTCTGTGTCTTCTAACTCTCTCTTTGCCAAAGGAAATTGTTGGGGTTTGAATGTGAATGGCCCCCCACAGGCTCATATGTTTGAACACTTCGTCCTCAGCTGGTGGTGCTGTTTGACAAGGCTACAACCTTTAGGAAATGGAGAAGGTGCATCACTAGAGGCAGGACTTGAAGTTTTATAGCCCAGCCCTACTTCCTGTTCTGCTCCCAGACTACCTATACAATGTGACTGGCCAGCCTCATGGTCCTGCTGCCATATCTTACCCACTATGATGGGTTCTATCCTCCCCTGGAATTGTAAGTCAAAATAAGCTCTTCCCTTTTTCTCAGGGGGCTTATGTTTCAGATTGTAGAGTGTTCTGACATTAGATGAGCATCCCAACTCCCAACCTCATGTGCCCACCCTTCTTCATACCTGGATTTAGATTCCTCCACATTAAAACAGTTCTCTCTTCCTAGCTACATAAGGTGTCATCAGAACCGCTTAGGGACTCAGTGACTGAACTGGCATGTTCTGTTTAGTATTGGCATTAATCATCTATGAACTGTCCTCAGTGACTGGAGGCAATTAGGAAGTAAGTGTCAGAACACTGCTGTTGCATTGTTAAGGGCATATGGGCCCTGGCACGGGAACATGGGCTGGAACATTTAGAACCATGCACTTTTAAAAATTATTTTTAATATATAAATTTAATTGAATTTTTGTGCATTTCACACAACACATCTTAATCATATTTAGACCCCCTCCCCTATCTGCACTCCTCATAGTCCCTCCACTGGATTTCATGCATTCTGTCATCTATGTTAAGGCTTGTTGAGTCAAGTTTGTGTTCCCAGATGTCCATCAGTGTGAGTTCCTTCACTGGAGACTGTTCAGCCTATCTAGTGTCATTCTCTTAAATAATACCATCTCTCCTTCACCTAGCAGTGATCAGCTAGTAGGTCCTCAGCTAAAGTTGGGGTCTCCTGCCCATTTCCCCAGCTCAATGCTGGGTTTTTGTTTTGTTTGAGTTTGCATGGGGCTTGTGCGTGCTTTTATCATTGCTGTAAGTCCATATAAGCAAGTTTCCAGGAGCCTGGAAAACGATTTCCTTGTGGTCATGCACCACTCCTGACTCTTACAATCTTTCTGCCCCTTCTTCTGCAATGGTCCCTGAGCCCTGGGTGAGGTTTAATATAGGAGTCTTATCCAGGCACATGTACTCTGAAGTCTCTTATTTTCTGCATTTTGTGGATTTCTATGTTCTTTTCTCTCTGTTGCATGAGGAGTCTTCACTGGTGAGAGCTGAGAGATGTGTTAGTATCCTCCCTACCCTCTGTTCCACCATGTTCCATGAGCCTTACATGTAGACATTCCATTGTAGATGTGTCACTGAGGAAAATAAGCCCTTTCTACCTTAAGGTGCTTTTGTTGGGGTATTTTATCACAGCAACAGAAAAGTAACTAAAACAGAAGTTTGCCAAGCACCCTGACTAAGCTGGTGGTGGCTACAGGCAGCACATCCATGCACTGGATGCACATGAACTGAAGGCTCAAATCTTTCCCCTTCTCCTGCCACCCAAGAATCTGAGACAATCTGACTGCAAGCATGAATTATGGGCTACTCATCAACTGCAAAGCATGAGATACCCACATCTCTGAAACTTATAAGAGGCATCTATAGCTTTTCTAATAAATTTCTTACCCCAAAGGACAATCCATCTCAGTGTCCTCTTGAACCCTGTGTTAGTTATTTTTCTATTGCTGTGATAAAACACCATGACCAAGGCAACTTTAAGAAGGAAGAGTTTATTTAGTTTTCAGTTCCAGAGGTACAAGAGTCTGTCATGGCAGGGAGGCATGGTGGCAGAGGTGGCTGGAGCAGAACACCAAGCTAAGCTCTCACATCTTCAAGCAGCCACAGGAAGCAGATAGTGACTTGAAATCCATCAAGGCTTAAGAACTCACAAACTCATCCTCAGGGACATGCTTCCCCTGGCATGGACACACCTCCTAAAGCCTCCCAAAACAGCACCATCAACTGGGGACAACATATTCAAATATTTGGAGCCCATGGGGACATTCTTATTCAAACCATCACAAAACCCAAACGAGAGATCTTTCAATATAATATTGTCATCATTTCTTCTTTTAAATCTTTAACCATGGTTCTGTTTAGTTTTTAAACATATTTTAAATGGCTATTTAGAAGACTTAGTCTGTTAAATCTTACATGTAATAACTCTCATAGCCAATTCCAATTGCCTACTTTGCTGTTTCTTTTTATGTCATTTGTTGGTGTTTTTGTCGAAACTGGCAGTTTCATGTTGTAGTACCTGTGATACTGGCTCCTTACTCCCTAACTCTGGTGTTCTTTTTAAAAAAATTATTATTGTTATATGTTTAGTGACTTGCAGGATTATTTTTGTGAGGTCTATTCCTGTAAACCCCACCCAAGTATGAAGCTCCTGATAATGCTCTTCAGAGCACACAGATTTGGGTGTGGTCATGGTCACCTTGAGATAATGGTAAGTTTTGGCAAAGCTCTCTTTGTTTCCTTTACTGCACTTAGTTGTTGAAGTTCACTAATGGTCAGTTGATTTCTCTACTGTATTCCAAAGACTAATATGGTCAACTTCGGAATCTTTTGAAAAGACATTTCTTTAAGTCAGTATTTGAGATTAGTTCTGTCCTGGTTTGTTTTTTGTCTCTAGAAAACAGCCAAGCCACAGCTGATCTGTACCTTCAGGAAAGCTATAAGTCTGATCCCAGTTGCCTTTCACATCTTGCATTTCAGCTCCAACTTCACTCTATGGTAGGACATCAGTCCTTCTGGAAGGCTTTGCTGCTTTCCATTATATATCCTGCTCATTCCATTTGCAAAATATCTGAGCCATTTCTCTGGGCTGAGTATGAGGAGAAGGGCAAGCTAGCTGTCCTCTGACAAAGATTTGTTGTTGAGTGCTCAAGGAAACAGATGACAGGAGCCCCAGATCTCACAGCTTCTTCAGAGGACAGCATATATGACAATCTTCCAGTCTTTTTTTTTAAAAAAAGATTTATTCTTTTCACTTATATATATATATGTATATGTGTGTGTCTGCCATACATGTGCAAGTGCCTATAGAGGCCAGAAGAGGGCGTCATCAGCACCCCTGGAACTAGAGTTATAGGTAGTTGTGAGCCACCTGAAGTGGGTGCTGGGAACTTAGCTAGGGTCCTCTGGGGTATGGTGTGCGCTGTCCCGCGGGTATCGGTCTCCTGCGGCTCTGCGCGTGCCCTGGAAGCAGCGGCGGGTCTGGCCCCACTGGCTTCTCTGCCGCACCGCGTCCCACGTCGCTGTCCGCTGCTTTAGTGCTGAAAGTCCTGCAGCACGGCGGCTCCGCGTCTCTGCTGTGACTGCTGGCTCTCACGGGTTGCTGGTTCTCTGCTGCTTCTCCCTGTCTGTGTGGGTCTCTGCTACCAGAGCGTGTCCGGTCAGGTACCGCCTTAATTTTCCCCCGTGCGTTTTCCTCAAGATGCGAGATCCACTGGCCACTGGATCACGCAGGAGAGCACGAGGCGGCCGAAGCTGGGATCCGTGAGTCGGTGACGGAGGAATGCTGGATCAGTAGTAAGACGCAGGACTCTGCTTAGTCCGTGTTACAGCTTTTATTAAGTGTTCAGCTCCTAGCTCCTAGTGATCCAGCTCTCTACTATTGAGAGAAGACTGGGATATTTTATACTGTAGGGGCAGTGGTAAAAGCTATAGCTGATAGGTATTTTGAGGATGCCTCATTTGCTGTGGAAATGGGCCCCCGCCAGGCTGCCAGACTGTCAGACTGCTTGAAAAGTCACACAGGAAAGCATGGTATTTCCAGAGCCAGAGGCCATGTTCTCTATGGCGGCTACTTCAAAGGAGAGTTAGGAAGATGCCAGGTACTCTGCTGAAAGGAGTCATCTGCATATGAAACCGAGCCTGTGGGCCACCCGGACATGGAGAGACTACGACTTCACAGCAGGGGTCCCCAACATGGAAGAACAGCAAGTGCTCTTAATCAATGAGCCATCTCTCCAACCCCAAAGTCTTTCTTCTTTCTAATATCTGTATGTGCATTGAAGGCTGTATATTGTTTTTGTTTATTTCTTTTAGGGGGGTTGTTTGTTTATTTGTTTGTTTTGACAGTGTTTCCCAGTCTGCCTGGAACTCACTATGTGTATGAGTATATTGCCCGTATGTGTACAAGTGTACCCATGTCATGCAATGCCTGCAGAGGTCAGAAGAGGGTGTCAGATTCCCTGGAACTGGAGTCACAGATGATTTTTAGCCGGGAACCATCTGCTGGGAACCAAACTTGGGTTCTCTGCAACAGCAGCTCTTCAGCCCCTGAAGGCTGAATGTTGTATACCCACCAACATAGATATATAGTTACTGCTTTGTGCAGTTGTCTTTTAATTTATACAGGGGGAAAAAAAGAACAAACATGCACTACATTTACCTTGTTCATATTTACCTATAAAATCACCATTACTCGTGTTCTGTACTTGTTTCTTTATACTCTACCAGATCCACAGAATCATGACAGTTATCTGGGAATAAGCTTTGAAAAAGCCGCAATTCCATTTCAGGTCTCCTGTTGACTGTCAGATGTCGAGTTTCACTGTGATCCTGGACTGATGGTTTTCAAGGTTACTGTGGAGCTGGAGAGAGGGGACAGATATAGAGCAGATAAAATGCCACAGAGTTCAGTGTTTTTACTAAATTCAGCCTTTTTCTGGAATAAATACGCCACCCTGGATTACCACAAGCTTTTGGTTATTTTCAGAGTTCTGAAATGTTGTTTCTAATTTTTTTTTTTTTTTTTTTTTTTTTTTTTTTTTTTTTTTTTTTGGCCAATTTTCTCAGTGCTGTAACACTGGAGATAGTTTTTGAAATTCCTTACTGTGGTACTGTCTCTAAGGTTGGGTGTTTAATTTGTTGTTTAGAGGGTATAGAGTTATGGGCCTTACTTTATTGATACTGGTCACTTGTGTTTCCTCTATTTTGATTGTCAGTGTTATTAGAGCTTAATAAATGCTAATAATCTTTTGAAAAGAGTTTTTCATTTCACTGATTTTTTTCTACTAGTTTCTATTTTTAATTTTATTCTCTGATCTTTATTTTGATTTTTATATTTTCCTATTCTCTTTCTACTTCACTTTCTTAAAGTAAGAACTTAGATAACTGATTTGAGCCTTTTCCTTTTCTCTAATGTTAGCATTTAATGCTATAAAATTTCTCAGACTACTTTTGTCTCATGACCATGTTTTTACATATGTTTTTTAAATGTTATTTATTATTTTTATTTTATGTGTATGAGTATATTGCCTGCATGTATGTAAGTGCATACATGTGTCATGCAATGCCTGAGGAGGTCAGAAGAGGGTGTCAGATCCCCTGGAACTAGAGTTACTATGGTTGGTTTTTTTTTGAAAACTTACAATAATCATTTAATATCACATCATATAATATTCAGTCAATAATTGTTTTGACTCTGTATGTGGCATACCACATAACTTGCTTCAAACAAAATTAGTAACTAAACAAGTAATTCACTATTTAATCTTTTTTTTTTAAAAAAAAAAATATATCTTTTAGGGGCCAGACATGGTGGTGCAAGCCTTTAATCCTAGCACTCAGGAGGCAGAGGCAGGTAGATCTATGTGAGTTCGAGGCCAGCCTGGTCTACATAGTGAGTTCCAGGACAGCTGGGGCTGTAGGGAGACCCTGTCTCAAAAAGACCAAAAAAAAAAAGCCCACATCTTTTAGTTGTGAATATGCCCCATGATGGAGAAATTATTGAAATTTTTGTTTACTCAAATCTGTCCATCTATTTCTTAACAACTGGAGATTACTGTTTAAGGTGAGTCTGTTTACAGTTTACCTAGTATGGGAGCCTCCTGATTTAGAAACATATTTTTATTTTTAAAATATTTTATTTATTGTATTGCCTACACATATGTAAGTGCACCTGTATTGTGTAATGCATATAGAGGTCAGAACAGGGCATTGGATTCCCTGGAACTGGAGTTACGAACAGTTGTTAACCACCACATGGATGTTGGGAACTAACCCCATGCCCTCTTCAAGAGCAACCAGAGCTCTTAACTGCTGAGCCATTTCTCCAGCCTCCCTGAAACATTTTTTTGGGTGGGGGGGAGATAGCAGTTTATTTTTGAGCAAACAGGCCACTGGGCTGCCTCTCTGGGAGCAGAGGAAACAGCAATCAGCAGGGAAAGTCAGACATCTTTTATAGGCAGTTAGGTGCTTGGGTAAATTACCATGACCTAGTGGGCAGTTTAGCTTGGGATTGGTTGGTCTCCTGCTGAGTAGAGGGACTTTTTGGACCTGCCTTGAGTTTTTCTTTTAAATTGTCCTTGAGCTGAGCTTTCTTCTGAGTCTATTCTTTAGTTCTTTTATTAATAAGACTAAGAGCCCTGACAGGGAATCCCAATTTCCTAGTAACACATGGTGCTCCGGATGGGGCTCCCAAAAACTTTTGGTAACACTATAGAGCCTCAAAAGAGTTAGTCCAACACAGCTCAAAGATGATGGAAAGATGGCTCAGCAGTTAAGAGCACTGACTGCTCTTGCAGAGGACCCGGGTTCGATTCCC
>NW_008348662.1:2162982-2182987 GCF_000622305.1 Nannospalax galili | reverse complement strand
TCCCTCAACCCAGGTGTGTCAAGTTGACACTAAAGCTATCCAGCACAGGTGCACTCACATACATGCAAGCAATATGCTCATACACATAAAATAAAAATAATATTTTTTTTAAGATGACAGTCAGTACAATAACACTTGAAGTGGGCCCCTGGGGGTTCCATCATGGCAAAGTGAGGGCTCCTGCAAACTGATTCCCAGGTGCTGAGCCACAATTCTTCCCACATATTGTCTATGCAGAAGTCATTTTGTCTATGCAGAGACATCATTTTGGCCACCTTAAAATACACACCCTGCTGTCTGGCCCCTCATGCTTTATTTAGCACTCCAGGGTCACTATTTCTTTTGCTACTGCAAACAGTTTTGACAATTGGGTAGAGTGGTGTTATTATTCTTCTACCAGTGCTCCAATCTCATAGTAGCATGTGCAATCAAATCTAAACCCATGTTTCTTTATTTTTGTCAAATCAGCCTCAGGTAGGTGACAGAAGAATTTCCAGTTTTCCTTTGGCCAACTTGTTTTTTTCCATATGCTAATTTTATAAGACTTTGTGCAAGTTCTTCCAAACCTTCCTCTCTACCCTGTTCTACCTTACCAGTGTGAACATTTTAAAATGTAAATCCATGGGCTGGAGAGATGGCTCAGCAGTTAAGAACACTGACTGTTCTTGCAGAAGACCTGGGTTTGAATCCCAGCACCCACATGGCAGCTAACTACTGTCCATAATTCCAGTTCCAGGAGAGTCAACGGCCTCTTCTGTCCTCTGTGGGCATTGCAGAACAGGGGTGCACTTACCTACATGTAGGTATAACACTCATACACATAAAATAAAAATAATAAAAAAAAATCAATAAATAAAATGCAAATCCAATTCTCAATCCTCTGTTCCACCATCCCCCACAACCCCAAACTGTCCCACCTCACTCAAAAGTCAAACTCTCTTCAGCTGTTTCAGGCTGGATACAAACTGAACTTCCCCTCTGTGGTGGTTTGAATGAAAATTGTCCTCCATAGGCTCAAGTATTTGAACACTTGGTATATGGTCCCTAGTTAGTGGTGCTGTTTGGGCTGGAATTCCTAGGAGGTATGGCCTTGCTGGAGGAAGCACGTCACTGGGGAAGGACTTTGAGGTTCATAGCCTCACCCCACTTCCAGTTCTGCTCTCTGACTCCTGCTTATCTTTGAAGTTGTGAGCTCTTGGCTTTTTGCTCCCGGAACCTCTTGCCATGCCTCCCCAACATTACGGACTCATCCCTCTGGAGACACAGCCCAAATAAAGTCTCCCTTCTATAAGTTGCTTTGGTCATGGTATTTTATCACAGAAACAGAAAAAGTAACTAATACACCTATCTCTAATTCCCAGCACCAATTTTGAATATATTAGCAAAATTTTGTGTTGACCCATTTTTCTTTTGCTTTTAAATTTTTCATCAGAAATTCATTGTTATCTTTTTTCTAGAAATTATGAAACATTTTTCATATAAGATCCATGGCAAACAATACCAACTTTCTTTCCCTGTGTATAATTATTATCCACCCACCCTCCCAATATGAAAAGGAATCTGGGGAAGATGGCAGTGGAATGAGACCCACCTGGGCAGCCGGCCTCAACCTCATCACACAAGATAAATATGTACCTGACCATAGGTGCTTCTAAATTGATCTCGAAATTCTGATCCCAGGACATGTCAAGTAAGGAAGACAATAATAAGAGAACCAAAATGGTGATGACTCTCGGCACAAAGACCTAGCAACATGACACTGGTAGATAGATCATAAATTTTTGAACTCAGAACTTTGCAAGCAAGAGGGATAATAACCAAGAAGCCAAGATAGTGAAGCCACACACACCAGCAGGATACAGCCAAGTCAGAGTGCCCACTCACACACCCTGGTGGCATTTATGGTCAGCTGACCATAACCCTCACCCAATGCCTATCAAGACCTGGCTACAGTCCTCAACATCATTAGGAATCTGAGAAGGCTACAGATTCCAGAAAATAAACTAGAGGACACAGCTGTCAGGTAAAGCTATGAAACCTCCCAGCTACCACTCAGAGACTCTTGGATTGATGGCCTGTGAGCTAGTTGCTGCCTGCTATAAGGACCTAGATTCTGCTTTTACCTACAGTAGAACCCCAAGGGGAATCAGCCTGTTTAAGGCTTTAGTCTACAGTGGAGTTATTGTGCTGAGTGAAGACCAGAAACAACCAAACTGTAGACTGTATGCAAGGGCTGTGAACAAATAACTTTGATGAAGAAAACCAGGTGTTTCCGACCACTGAGGAAAAGGAAAATTCCTACTTAAAATTTCTAAGCAATGTGTAAGAGAAACAGAAATTAAGAGTGAGAATTCCATTCCAAGAAACCTGGGCATATCCTGACCCCAAAACCACGTACAAAGGAAAGGGAGTGGGTCTGTCCTTTAGCACACCTCAGTGCAAGAATTATAGATCACTGACACTTTCATAAGATATGACTTCTCAGCACAGAGCTCAGACATGTTGTGTAAGATTGAAAACATTTTTCATTTGCAAAAAGAACACACAAATTCAGGGGTTGGGGGTTGGGGAGTGATAGGGTGAGGGTAGAGATGGGGGAGGAAGGCTGAATATAATCAAAACTCATTATATGAAATTCTTGAATCAATAAAATTTCTCTTAAACTTAAAAAAAAAGTAGGAAGTAGGAAGTGGGGCCTATCTGGAAGAAACACATCACTAGGGCATATCCCCAAGGCTGTGTCTTGCCCTGGGCCCCTTCCTGTATCCTCCTTTTATCTGATTCCTGCCCACCATGATGTAACAACAAAAAAAAAGATATGAAGAGGAATTTCCTCCCACCCACTTCCCATCACTCCTATCCGACCAGCAACCCTTTCACGTAGATTAGAATCAGGCCTAGAGCATAAGCTCCTGGTCTTGTTGTCTTTTCAAAATGATTGTTTTCATGGTGACAAAATAGCCTTGCCATGGACTGTAATCTGAGCTATAGGATGTAGACAAAGGGGCGTGTAGACAAGAGCCATCACATATAAATGGCTCTTATTTATTTATGGCTGAATCAAATGATTCCGTGCTCTTATCCCGAGTCGCTGCATTTCCCTGTTGGTCCATGTCTTCCATCCTATTAGGTTCCTTTAAGACGCTGGTCACTCTCAGAGACCAGATACCACAGCTGAAGAAATCAAGCCATACTCCCACGAAGTTCTCTTCCTGGGACAGAGTTAAGAAGCTGTTCTTGCTGTGAGCTTTACAACCTCAAATTTATGGTCCTGCTCCTCCATACTCCTTGTCACATAGACTAGCTCAGACTAAATCACATGATGTGGAACTTCCCACAACACCCCGAAAGGATATAAAAGTCAGATGCTTTCCTTTATTCCTGGGATTTCTCTTAAGACTCTCCTCTAATCCTCCCTTTTCATCTCTCTCTCTCTCTCTCTCTCTCCTACTTTAAGCTCCACATTTTAATTTAGCTCCCTTCCAGGTTTCAAGGAAAGCCTCTCCTTCCCTTTAAGGTCCTCTTTCTGTTGTTTCTAATATGTACTCTTGTTTTCTAATGCTCTGCCACTTCAAGGTCTGGTCAAGATCAAGGCCTTTTTTTCTCAGTAAAACTCATTCCTGAAAGGTAGTTGTGTGTCAGTTCTTTTCATGAACCAACTCACTTCCCATATTCTTCCATATTTAACAGGATCCAGGTCCCCTTAACTTGTCTTTGGGGCTTTTCCCCTGGTTCTTATTTTCTAAGCTTGCATCCCTCTGTTCATCTTGCTTAGTGGTCTAATGATTAAGTCCTGAGCAAAGCCATTATTCTTCATGGGGCCCTTCTCACGACTTCCTTTCAGCCAGGGTTATTTTAATCCTCTAAAGACACAAAGTCTAAACATTCATGTTTTTATAGCTGAGACTAAAAGTTTTAATGAAAATAGGAAAAATCAATCACACTGTGCTTTCATGAACTTCTAGCAGCTGTCAAGATCATACTTCATGACCATGCTTGATGTTGGGCAGATCCTTTCATTTTCCCAAAGCATTTGTCTGACTTCTTATGAATATGATCATGGCTATTGGGATGTGAACTTTTGTGAAAACCAGAAAATAATAAGACAGAAATTGGCTTTCCAGATTCATGTATTTCTCTAAAGCAGAAAAAAATTGCATTTAGATTCTGTGGTGGTTTGAATGAAAATGTCCCCCATAGGCTCCAAGTATCTGGACATTTTGTCCCCAGATGGTGGTGCTGTTTTGAGAGGTTTTGGAGGAAGCACATCACTGGGGGTGGGCTTAGAGAGTTCTTAAGCCTTGCCAGATCTCCAGTTGCTCTCTTGCTTCCTGTGCCTGTGTGATGATGTGAGAGCTTAGCTTCTGCTGCTCCTGCTCCAGCCACCTCCAGCCACCATGCCTCCCTGCCATGATGGACTGTAATTCCCCTGGAACCATAATCTCAATTAAACTCTTCCTTCTATAAATTGCTTGGGTCAGTGTTTCTATCACAGCAACAGAAAAGGGACAAATACAGATTCCATTCCAGAAAATACTTGAAAATTATCTATTTGAATAACACATATTGGCCTCTCTCAGATGGAAGAACTAATGGAAAGACACAGAGCGGTTGCCACATTTGTGCTATAAATGCTCAGAGTTTTTTAGGAAGCAAGAGAGGAACCAAGAGAGCATCATTGAAACGCTTCGATTGCCCAACTCAGTTTGTTTAAGGGAAAGCTGGTGAAAACAGCATCTTTGTTTGCTGCCAGATGGTAAATTTATTACATAAAACCAACACTTAGTCTTTTCAGATAACTAGAGGTGGGTTTTCTCTCTTCTTGAACCCTGTCTTCTCTTTATTTTTGCACCTGTGCCCCCATGCTGCAGATTGATCTCAGGGCCTCACACATGCTAAGCAAGTCATCTAGCCCTGAGCTGTATACCTCCAGCCCTATCTTTTCCTTTAAATTTCTATTTTTTTCCAGTGACAACTGTCATGACCCTCTCTTATGCAATCTGTTTTTGCTTATTTTTAAATTTATTTTTATTTTTGTGTATGCATGTGTGTCTGCTTACCTTTATGTGCACCACATTCATGCAGGTGTTCATGGAAGCCAGAAGAGGGCATCAGATCTCCTGGAACTGGAATAATAGGCAGTTCTGAGCCATCCCATGTGAGTGCTGAGAACCAAACCCAAATCCTCTGCAAGAGGAAAGCTTAACTGCTGAGCTAGCTCTCCAGCCTCTATTTTGTATAGTTTAATGTATTTTAATATCAGACTTAGAGGAAACAGCCAACATTAAAAGCATGTGCTTGCATGTAAGACAACTCAGAACAGCATAGAGAAGGAATCTACAGTGATTAAAAATGCTTCAAACACCTTTTAGTTCCTGTCAACAAGAAATTTAATTATTAAGAACTCCAGAGCTCTTAAAAATCTAAAAATGGCCAGGCATGGTGGCACACACCTTTAATTCAAGCACTCGGGAGGCAGAGGCAGGTGGATCTCTGTGAATTTGAGGCCAGCCTGGTCTCCATAGTGAATCTAGGCCAGCTAGGGCTACAGGGAGACCCTGTCTCAAAAAGACCAAAAAAAAATCTAAAAATGAAGCTACCATTTGACTCAGTTATACCACTCATTGGCATATACTCAAAGAACTCATCCTATTGTAGAGACTTGTTCGACCATGTTTGTTGCTGCTCTTTTCGTAATAGCTAAGAGATGGAAGCAACCTAAGTGTTCCTCAACTGATGAGTGGTTGATGAAAATGTAGTACATTTACATAACGGAGTATACTCAGCAGTAAAGAAAGATGAAATCATGAAATTTGCAGGTAAATAGATGGAACTAGAAACTATTAAACTAAGTGAAGTAACATAGACTCAGAAAAACAAATGACATATGTCCTCCCTAATTTGTGGATCCTAGCACCATACCCTTATATACAAAGTATTCCAATCACCACTTACCAAAGAAACTTCTTTTGCCCAATAGATGGAGAATATTATAGAGTTACACACACACAGAGACATTGCCTGTGAACTGCCCAAGACTAAGTGGCACATCTACAATGCAACCTCTTTAACTAAGGCTCACAGAACATAGAACAAGGGGTAAAGAGGACAGTAATATATATTTCAATTTTCATCAATACAGCTCCCTCATGCAACAGAGGGCCAGGAATACAAAAGGTCACAAATGGCCAAGGTGTACAGAATAAGAGTCTGCAGAGTGTGGGTCCTTGGACAGGACTCACATTGAACTCCACCCACCCAGGGCTCAGGGACATTGCAGAAGAGGGAGCAGAAAGACTTTAAGAGCCAGGGAGGAGGTGCATGACCATATAGAAATAGAATCCCACATACTCCTGGGACCTAACTCATATGAATCTACAGAAATGGTATCAGCATCACAAGACCTATGCAAACTCAAGCGAAAAAAACCCAGCACAGAGCTGTGGAAATGGGCAACAAGCCCCAATCTGAGTTGAATAATTATTGGCAGCTGGTTACTGCTGGGTGAGGAAGAGCTGATCTTCTTACAGGGAGGGATTTTAAATAGGCTGCCTAGGCCCCAGTGGATGAATTTGCACTGAAGGATGTCTGAGGACACTAACTTGACACAATAGGCCTTAACACAAATGACAGAGTATATTTGAGGGTGCCAATGGAGCAGGGGCATAAAAATAGATTAATTAAGATGTTCTGTATGAAACACACAAAAATTCAATAAAAAATTTACAAAAATCCAAATGCTGGCATTGTCCAGAAAAATATAACAGATTTATTTATAATTGTTTAAGTTCACCTGCTGAAACTTGCTCATGCTGAAACTTGCTCATGCTGAAACTTGCACCAATGCTTTGCATCCCCGATTTAGGTCAGAAACCCAGACACAAATGAAAATGGAAAACTGCTAATACCTGCTTTCTGGCCCCAATTTTCCACCTGCAGTCATCTACTCGGGTTCCTTTTTTAACCTCATGGGGAAAAGTTACCTAACATTCAGAACTACCAATAACAGGAAGGAGAAAAAGAGACTCTGAGCATGAAGTGTTTTCAGCCAGTGGATTCTCTAGTGTGCTCCTCATGTGTGCAGGTGTGAGCTGGATGTCTTCTGACATAATTGGTACTAGCTTGGCGTGGATAGCACACAGAATGGCATCTTCAAAAGAGCCAACTAGATAGGCATCACCTGCTTCCTGCTGAGCACCAAGACCTGTACTCTGGAAGCACAGGTATGTTTTCAATTAGAAGTGGAGTGGGTGACAGCCTATAATTTCAGAGTTCTGCAGTACCCAACCCATCTCAATGGGTCTTCTTAACCCCTCCAGTGAAGAACACACTCTTTCAAGTGGCTTCTGTTGTTTCCTGCGTGCTTTACCACCAATGGATTTGTGAGCAGTCTGCTCTGTATAGTACAGATCTTCTTACTTAACTGCACCTCCTTTGGCTGGAGCTCAGAGAGCTAGAAGAGGTACTGGCATTAGAGAACAGGGCAGGGGGCAGCTGTGAACACTTCCTGTTTTATTTTGACAATCTGTAAGATATGAATTTAATTTAAACTTTCTAGAATTAGGAATAGGAACAATTTTTAAAAATATTTTATTATTTTTATGTGTATGAGTGTATTGCCTGCAGATATGTGAGTGCATCTGTGTCATGCAATGCCACAGAGGTCAGAAGATGTCGTCAGATTCCACTGGAACTGGAATTAAGGACGGTTCATAGCTGCCATGTGGGGGGTGCTGGGAATCGAACTCAGGTCCTCTGCAAGAGCAGTCAGTGCTCTTAATCACTGAGCCATCTCTCCAGCCCAGAATAGGAACCATTTAGAAGTTGCTTGTAATGTAGAAAATAAAAATAGTCCAGGCTTGAGAGGGTGTCCCTAATTCAAACATGCCAGCTGTGAGTCGTTAATTTGTAGCTATCTGTTACACTGTCTAATACATCCATGTTGATCCAAACCATTTTTATGGCTCACTTTATATTCAAGTATATGGCTTTGATGGTATCTGAACACCAAAGCAAATTGTCATAAAGTTTGCAGCAACGATTGTAGTTAATATATTATTTGAAAATATTCCAACATAATATTTCTGAACATCTCCAATTTTATTCCCAGCAGGACATGGAGTTTCACTCTTTTATTAAATGCATTGGGTTGCCATTTCAGTCATTTTAGTCCACCAGAAATCATGAACTGAAATCTCATTTTTCATGGTCAACAACCAACTTGATACTCCTGTGAAAATGGCTATCACAGATAAAAACATTATCTAAAGTGAAGGGTCATTTTCTAGGTGATCTTAAGGTTAGACTAGAGCACCCAAATAAATTACAACAAGAAAGCACTTATTAAAATCTGTTCATAGCCGGGCGTGGTGGCGCACGCCTTTAGTCCCAGCACTCGGGAGGCAGAGGTAGGTAGAGCTCTGTAAGTTCAAGGCCAGCCTGGTCTACATAGTGAGTTCCAGGACAGCTGAGGCTACAGGGAGATCCTGTCTCAAAAAAACCAAAAAAAAAAAAAAAAAAAAATCTGTTTATAAGAGGAACATTTCATGCGTAGACTGAGTGAAGGAAGGTTGGGTGAGAGAACATTCCAGTTGGACCCCCCACCACCACCACACACACTCTATAAGCGCCTGCAGACATACATGTCCCTGGCATAGAGTTAGTATTTGAAAGTAGAGATCCCTTGGGGACTGGAGAGATGACTCAGCGGTTAAGAGCACTTGCAGGGGACCCAAGTTCAATTCCCAGTATCTACATGGTGGCTAACAACTGCCCGTAATTCCAGTTCTAGGGGATCTGACACCTTCTTCTGACCTCTGTGGGCATTGCACAACATGGGTGCACTTACACACAGGCAGGCAATACACTCATATACATTAAAAATAAAAATAAAATTTTTTTTAAAAAAGAAAGAAAGTAGAGATCCCTGGAACCTGTTTGCTTGGATTCAATTCTCAGCACCTTGCCCAGGTCTCACAGGAGAGGTGCCAAAATGCCTAGGCCTTTGTTTCCTCATTTTAATTTTTATTATAAAACATGTTAGCTTTCAGTGCTGTAACAAAATACCTGAAAGAAACAATGTAAAGGAAGAAAGATTTGTTTCGGCTTACAGTTTCAGGGCTTTGGGTCCATAGTCAGCTGATCCCATTACTCTGAGCCTGAGATGAGGCAGAACATCATGGTAGAGAGAGCAGGGTGGAACAGAGATGTTCCCCTGTGCTAGCCAGGAATCAGAAAGAAAGAAGGGGCCAGAGACAAGACATACCTTACCAGAGCAGGACCCCAGTCACCTACAAGATGAGTCTTCATTACTAATCCTGTGTCTGTAATAAAAATGCCCTGACAAAGCAACTTAAGGATGGAGGGGTTTATTCTGACTTACATGATAGGGAAGGAAGTTGTGGTGATAGGAGCTTGAGGTAGCTTGTCACTTTGCATCTATAATCAGGAAGTCGAGGGAGATGCATGTTGATACTTGGCAACTTTCTTCTTTTTATTCAGTCTAGGACCCCAGCCCATGGGGTGGTGCCACTCATAATTAGGGTGGGTCTTTCCACATCATTAACCTAATCTAGAAACTCCCTCAAAGACAAGCCTCTCAAAGGCATGTTTTCATGGTAATCCCATCAAGTTGACAAGATACCCATCATACCTACTTTCTCCCACTAGGCTCATCTTCTTGTTGCCACTACCTCTCAACAATGCCATCAAATTGTGAATCCTTCAGAACCCTCAGGATCCAATTATTTCCTCCAAAGCCCATTATCTGGCAACCAAGCCTTTAACACATGAGGGGGACATTTCGGATTCAAGCTGTAAAACAGAAGTATGGAGGACACTGGGAAGGGCACAGGAACTCCCTTTACCTTTCTTTTCACCTCATTGCTGGGTGAGTCCAGGTGTGTGCACTTAGAAGAAGAGCTCTGCAAATGTGCAGGATGCTAACACAGCTGCTGTGCTGCCCCATCTGTTCAGTGTGGTGTATGAATCTTCCCGCCTGAAGTCCTACCTAAGGAACTGACTCAGCCTGGCCCTGGGTGTTCAGGCTGCTTGTAGATCTAGAGCGATGACAGCTGGCAGGCTGGCATCACCATTCAAGCTGGCGCACAGCCTCTTTTGTCTGGCTCCCCAAACATCTATTATCTTCTCTTGGGAACTGTCAGGAAAGGATGAGTCAGGTGGATTGGCTGTCGTGTTGGAAGCAGTGTCTCCTCCCCAGGCCTGAGAATTGTGGAATTGTTGTTCCAGGTGACTGATTTATCATGTTAAACATTTGAGATAATGGAAAGCTCATGCTTCAGTCTGGATCACTAGACATTAAGACATATGGATAACAAAATAATTTCCTTGCCCCCAGCTAGGTTTGAAGTCAAAGGTACATCCATTTGTGTGTGGTGTGTGTGTGTGTGTGTGTGTGTGGTGTGTTTTACAGCATGATGAGGGAAGTAAGGAGCATGAAGTACAGCAAGGTGACCACAAATGGGTTTCTAAAGTAGACCACACACATTCATTTGGGCTAAGTGGCTTCATTTTTAGGATATTAATGCCCCCTAGAGGATTTAGCCTTATTAATAACAATAAATTACTGCAAGAAAGTATTCCCCAGAGCCCATTGATATTTGATGATGTGAAGAAGAGGCAGCTAGAGAGATGGTCCCCTTCGTTCAGCAAAGATGTTGAACAGACAGCGGAAATCACAAGCCTGGAAATAGTAACCAAACAAATCACCCAAGAGTGCTAGGTCTGTCTTCTTTCTAACAGGGCTCAAGCTGGAGGATTTAGCCAACCTCCTCTCCCCTTAGGACTCAGTGAAAGAGGCCATGAATTAATGGTGGAATAGCCCAGGGTGAGTTGAAAGAGGATGGGGGAAAGGAAATGATCCAGTTGCCATATTTGCCAACTAAGTTAAGGTTTGTGGATTCTCCAGCATAGCTGAAATGGTTTTATTTTTGTTTTTATTTATTTGTTTGCTTTATTGTCAAGGGTTGTTTTTTGAGATGGGCTCATTCTGTAGCCCAGGCTATCCTGGAACTATTTTGCCCAGGCTGTCCTCAAACATATGGTGGTCCTCCTGCTTATAGCACAAGCCAGTATACCCACCTTATCTGCAAATTAGAGTAGCAAATTAGCTTGACTGTTTCTTGTTAATTAATCTAATCTAAATTAGATTTTCAGCAATGCTATTTGGAAGAGATTATGTTTCTGGTTTATATTCTGTTTTAATAACACTAGGAGTACAGAAACTATCTAATAGAATAATAAGCTTTTAAATTTAAAAACATTTACATTTTAAGGAAACTTCAAAGGAGTTTCAGGAGTTTGGGACATTGATTCTGAACTTTTTCCAAAATGGAGCAGTACTGTATTGTACTTTCAAAATCAATCTTCAGTCCTTTTCAGTAGCCAATTTTCATGATTTGCTCTGTAAAGTTATAGTTACATTTAAATTACCTTTTGGGGAAAGAAATTATTCCTGATCTATGAATTTCCAGTTAGAAGCTCTTTGGGTAAGAAATCAAATTCAGGACTGAGCATGTTACTAGTAAAGCACTTACCTAGAATGCGTAAAGCTCTGGATTCCAATCCCAACACTACAAAAGAAAACAAAAGGCCTGGGGAAATAGTTCAACAGTAAGAGCACTTGTTTTGCAAGCATGAGGGCCCGAGTTCCAATGCCCAGCATCCACATACAAAGCTGGGCATGGCTGGATGTGACTCTAACCCCAGCATTGACTGGCAGAGATCCTGAGAGCTTGCTGGCCTAGAAAAGGTGAGTTTTCAGTTGAGCATGAGACCTTGTCTTAAGGTAATAAGGCAGAGAGTGATAGAGGAAGACACCAGCATCCTGCATTCTTCACTGGCCTCCACACGGGCACACAGACATGCATACACACATACATTCATGTGCATGCACCAAACACACACACACACACACACACGCACGCGCACGTGCGCGCGCAGGCACATGCACATGATGATGAATTTTTACAAATGTTCAATATCAAGAGCTTTCCCTGGATAACTGATCATTCAGTTAACTTTTAGAACATGTCACAGTCTGTAAAAGTCTTCCTTGTCTATGATTTAATTTTCACATTTGTTGTCATTCTTACCTGAACTTGAAAACCTTTTTTTATTTCTTCCTCTAGTGAAAGCATCAGGAGCAGTTTTAGTGACCAAGATACTAGACAAATAGGCAAGTCAGGTTGTCCATTTTATATCTTTAACAACTAAGATCAGCTTGCTTCTTACCTGGCAGAGCACTGAATATTCATTCTGTAGTTGCCAATATTCCCAAGAATGTTTGCCTCGGTTATCTGAGCAGCCACTAATCCTACTTCTCTGTGATTTGCTATCTGTTTCACATAATAAAAAGAATGATCTCAAATTGAACGTACTTTACAATTGTTGCTAAGTTAGCAAGACCCTTTGGTTTAGCTGAATCAACAGCAGTTTCTTCATGAAAGCCACAGTTCCTGCTTTCACAGTCTGGCTCAAGCTCTTTTGGCTGGGTGACAGCTGCAGAGGTTTTCCTGTCATCACTATGAGAATCTATGGCTACACAGAAATCTGAAATTCAAAAATCCCTTTGTAGCACTTCCTACGTAAACTGCTAGTGATGTACTGTTCAGAGCTGTGTAGTTGCAGTTGTGCTTGTTGGCAATGATGCTGTAAGACATTTTCCAAATCATCTGCATGTTGAAATTATACTAAGCGATTTGCCATGCTGACACCATCTCAATGTTCACGAAGTCACTTTATACAAGGCTCTGCTGATTTTACTCACTCTGGACCTTGGTTTTCCATATAGGATGGTTAACATTCATTGCTACCTTGATAGGCTCCAGAATCACCTAGGAGACAAGTCTCTGGGCATGTCTTCTGACATTGAGGGATCATCTAGATTAGGTTAATTTTGATGTGGGAAGACCCATCTTAACCATGGGTAGCACCATTCCATGGGCTGGAATCCTGGGCCAAATAAAAAGGAGAAAGTGAGCTGAGCACTAAGGTTTAAAACTGTATCCTGGGGCACAGTTGGTGGGCTGATTATAAAGGTTGAGGAATTGGGAAAGGGAGAGTGGACAGGGCTATTTTCATAGTTCAATTTAAGTGCTAGGGACACAGTTTGGAGGTTTGAGACAATAGGGGTAGACATTTGTTTTTCCCACCAGATAACATAGTCTCTGGGTTGGGGGTTTTAACACAGTGTCTGGGTTGGAAATTAGCTGGGATCTGAGGTTTACTTAACCAGGTATGGGACCCTTTTAATTCCAGGCATTTATCCTTCAGACAGTAACTAGACTGTGCTTACTTAGGGCCAAAATGACATATAACCTTATATTCCAAGTACGCCTCTCCCAGACCTAAATGATGCCCCTCATAATATCCATCTTACAACTTTGTTCACTGAAAAAAAATCTTTACCCTTAACCCTTGTTACAAATTACAGCCTTTTACCCTTGTTACAAATTACATCCTTTTACCCTTGTTACAAATTACACTCTTTGGGCAATATTAGAAAGAAGGGGTATGTCTTAGCAACTTTTAGAGATACAACCAGAGAGCCACCAAGATCTGATTTGTACCCGTTGTAAAGAAACCTACTTGTGATTTTTCATTTGAGAGGCCCATCCACAGGGCACAGACTGATACAGAGCTTATTCCTAAAAGTCCCGCATGCTTCCTTATAATTATTTTTGGTCCATGCATGTGTGAGGATGCACATGCACGTGTGTGGAGTCATAAGGCTGGTATCAGGTGTCTTCCACTTTATTTATCGAGTCATTGTCTCTTATGGAACCTAGAGTCCACCAAGTATATCTTGTCTAGTTAGTCAGGGATCCCATCTTTGCCTCCTGAGTGCCGAGTGCCGGGATTACAGGCAGTTGTCATATCTGCTTGGCTTTTACGTGGGTTCAGGGGATCCAAACTCTGGTCCTCACACTTGCGAGGCAAGCACTTTATCCACTTAACCATCCTGCCAGTCCCACCCTATTAAATTTATCAGAGTAAATGAGGGCTAAAGATCACACAGGGGTATTACAATATTATCAGGAAAACAAGACCAGAGAACTTACTCGACACACCAGACTGAAGAAAAGGTGCAACTCCCTCACTTGAACCCCCAAAAGAGGTCACCTAATACTGTGATGGCCCCACTGATCTGTCACCTGTCTGAGTCTAGGGATCAACAAACAGAACTGGTTGTGAATTTTCTCAATAAATCACTCACCTTCAAAACAAGCAAATTGTAATCGTGACACACTGGGTTAAAAGGGAATAAATAATTCAGTCATAAGAAACAGCCAAAAATCTATGGCTATGATTGTCATCTGCCAAATCCCACAGGCAGCTGGGCTCACTCACAGACAGAGGGGAGGTTTGCTCATTATAAGAGGACAGGGCTGCTCACAGTTGTCTGTTTTTGCCCTTTTAAGAGCTGTCTGAAAATACTCTTTGTTTAATAAGGCATTTCCCCCTTTCCTAATCTAGATTCAACCAAAGCACATATTTTCCTTCTCCAACAGCTTTAGAGGTAGAAAAACATTGCAAATTTAGAATGGAGAAATTTTTCTTTGAAATAATAAACAGTACACTACGGTGTACGGTGATGTGTTTTATTGCATTGTGATACAGACTAAAACAAATGGGAGGCATTAAGAAGTTATATCACGAGAATCATAAAGCCAATTTAATGAGCACAGGACTTAAATTTAGTCCTCGCCTGAATACCTATGTAGCTTTTACTCCCTCCTTCCAGCGTCTTAACGTCTATAGTTCTCTGCTTGTAGTCTTTAAAATTCTGCTTCCCAATCAGGGTACAGTACAGTTGCCCATTTCTCAGATCTCTCCTCCTAGCTCCTAGTCTGGTCGTTCCTTGCGTTCTGCAATTGAATTTGAGTTATAAAATGCCTGTCTGTATTTAGAATTCTTTTGAGAGTTTGCTGTTGTTACTTCAGTGCCCACCTCAGGATCTCGAGTCATTTAAGAGTGATTCCTAAATCAAAGTCAAGGATGCACCAAGTGCTTGGAAACTTTCCCTCCTCCGGTTTTTAAGAGCCACAGGTCGTCTAGGCAGCCCGACGTCGGGAACCCGCAGGCACCGAAGTGTGGGTCCGCTGAGCAGCAGACACACTCCAGGGCGCGCACAAGGCAGGAAGAGGACACGCACGCGTTCGCGGGGCTACACGCGGAGAGATCAAGAAGGTTCTACGAACAGGGGGAGACACTGACGCGGAGAGGTGGTCGCCAAGCTCGCACAGCCACTTGGCTTACATCAGCGGGTGGAAGCAGAGAGTGGCTGACCTGGGCGGGACATCGCGCAGCCAGCGCTCCACCTGCTCCAGCCCTGCCCGGGAGCGCGGTTCCCGCTGTCCGCGCGCAACCACTTGCGCCTCCCTCCCCTTCGCGCGTGGTGACCGCAGATCGCTGAGCCCTTCTGCAGATGCGCCGCGACTGGTGACGAAGGCGGAGTCCACGTTCGGACAGCGGAGCATCTCCCCCACCCCCCAACCCCGGTCCCCTCCTGCCTCCCTGCCTCCGAGCATCCTCTCCCCGCACTCCGCTCCTGCCTCTCTGACTTCGAGCATCCTCTCTGCGTGTCTTCTTCCCTCCCGGCCCACGGCCGCAAAGTTCTCCGGAGATGAGCCCCGAGCCGGCGACAGCACCGCACCCCCAAAGCCCCCGCAGCACCTGCGGGGAGCCCTTGGCCAAGAGCCTGGAGAAGGGCGACGAGGCCTTCCGCGCAGGCGACTACGACACGGCAGCGGAGCTCTTCCGCGCCACGCTGGGCGGCCTGGCGCAGCCCGAGCGCGGCCTGTGCCTGCGGCTGGGGGACGCGCTGGCCTGCCGGAGGAGCTGGGCGAGCTGGCTAGCGGCCTGGCGCGGGCCCTGGGCCTACGCGAACGCCGCACTCCCGCGGTGGCCGGGCAGGGCTGCACATCCGAGGCGCCTGGCGAGCTGGGCCGTTCCTCCGCGCCGGTGGCGGCCCGCGACCTACTGGGCTGCCCGCGCTGCCGGCGGCTGCTGTACAAGCCGGTGACGCTGCCGAGCGGGCTCACCGTGTGCAAGCGCTGCGTCGAGCTGGGGCCCGCGCGGGCGCAGGGCCGGCGCGTGAACGTGGTGCTGAGCGGGCTGCTGGAGAGGTGCTTCCCAGCCGAGTGCCGGCTGCGCAGGCTGGGGTGCCAGGCGCGGAGTCTGCAGCTCCAGCTCCAGCCCGAGGCCGCGCTGCTCAGGTGCCAGCAGGCCCTGGACATGGGTGAGTCAGCCTGGCCGACAGCTCCTACACCTGTCGCACCCAGCGGCTGGGCTAGGAGGGGGCCTGGGGTTTAAAGCTTTGTGGAGATTAGGGAGTGTTTTAATTTCAAAGGCAAGAAAGTGAATACTTGAAGGTGGACAGCGGTAACAGCCACACCCTGCAGGGTGGCCAGGGTCAGAGGCCGGGTGCACCCTACTGTGTCTTTCTGGGGCCCCAGTAAGAGTTCTCAGGACCTCCCAGAGCAGCTCCAGGCCTTCAAACTGCTTTGCATCCCCGCTCATTCTCCGGTGGGAGAGCCACAAAGCGTTTTTGCTTGGCCTGAAGAAAAATGCATGATTGTGACGCACAAGAAAGAGATCGCAGTGCCTGGTGTTGGGATGGGATTTGCTTTTCGGTTTCAGCTGCAGTTGCCCAGGAAGCCCCCCGCCCCCACCTTTCATTCTGTGTTCAGTATCTTGTTCCATCTGGCTCTGTCCATTCTGTCTCATGGGATATTGGGTGTTTTTATGGCGTGTTTACTTTCAGATATAGTCTCGCTCCCCCTCCCCTTCCCCCTCCCCCTCCGTCTTCCTCCTCTCCCTACCACCTGTTAACTCTATGTGATTTAAAAGACTAGCAGGCTTTTGCCATTGCAGTTGACTTTGAATGAATATGCTGTATGGGCAATTATTTGGGGCAGTGTATTGAAGACAGTTTTGTTTGATAAAAGGGAATATACCATTTAAATCAACCAAAAGATGTGGTTTACTATATTACCAAAAATTTGTGCTATTGTCAGATGCCCTTTCCTTCAGACTTGGGGCTAAAAATCGCTCTTTCTGAAGACATACACTGCAAAGTGAAGTTCATTTATTCTGTGAAAGAAATGATTTTGTAATTAAGCAAGTGAGTCCTACTGATATCTAAATTGGGAGAGTCTCTGCTGAGAAAGAACTGTTAACTTGCCTTTTGTAGCAAATATTCTGCATAGTTTTTGCAACCAACATATCCGTACCATTAGAGATTAGGTATTTTTGAAGTTTTAATCATGTTATTTATGTGTATATGGTATAAAGCAGTGTTATTCCAAACAACTATAGTGCAAGCCACGCTATAATTTTAAATTTTTTGATAAATATTTTACATAGGGTGACAAGAAGCAAGAGATACTTTAACAGTGTTTCCCACTGAGTATCAAATTGTGCTTCAATATTTAAAAGATAGTTTACTTTTTTGCCTTTGAAGTTCATTGTGCTTTTGCAGCCACTGCAACCCCTTCCCCCAGTTCAGACCCTATCTTTTGATCTGAAACACCTCACCTGTATTTAGATGTTGGGGAAGAGAAGAATGAGCACTGTCCCATGCTGCTGATTGAGACAGCAAATTATACCCCTGAAAAAATGGTTTGGTAGTATCTACAGATGTTAAATATGACCAAAGAGGGGCAGACACATTTGCAACAAAAGATTGCACAAGAGTGTATATTATCATGAAAGATACCCCTAAAGTAGAAAATCCCTACAAATACCCAGTAAGAGCAGAATGGCTGAGTACATTCTAATGTCTTCCTAGAATACTACACAGAAAACAAACAAACAAAAACAGAAAAAAAAAACCCAGCTGTAGTTACAACTACAGTGTGATGAAACTCACGAACATAATATTAAGTGAAAGAAACTAGACTCATGAGGTCTGGTGGAACAGGCCTGTATTCCCACCTCCTTGGGAGGATTAGACAAGAAAATGCCAAGTTCAAGGACTGCTCAGGCTGTAGAGTGAGTGCAAAGCCCTGTCTTAAAATGAAAAATGAAAGAAAAAGGTGAAGTGGGGATACGGCTCAGTTGCAGAATCCCTGCTTAGCCTGTATCAGATTTAATCCCCACTATCTCACACACACACACACACACACACACACACACACACACAAAAGTTTTTGAAAAGAAACCAGACACAAAAGCAGTTTTACTATGTGATTCCATTTACTTGGGTGCCAAGCAGGCAAATTACTGTAGGATGTTAACTTTGGAGGGTAAAAAGGAATAATGATTGGGAGGAAGTTTGGGAGGGAACTGTGGGTAGTGGGGCCATCTATTTCTTGACCTTGGGGATGGACACACAGGTATGCTAGCTTTTCTGTGTATATATAAGACCTCAGTCTAAAAGCTTTAAACCTCAGCTTAGTCCGTTTGACAACTTGAATATATCCAGTGTTCACTTTATACTCAAAGATTACAAAAGAGAAATCAAGATTTTTAGTTTAAAATTTTATAGATGAAAAAGACTGAGGGTGTAGCTCAATGGTAGAATGACTACTTAGGATGCATAAGGCCGTGAGTTCAATTCCTTGCACTGCACAAAGGCACACACATACACACACACACACACACACACACACACACACACACTTCAATTTCATGATAAATTGACCCTCAAATAGAGGTTTTGGTGAAGTAAGGAAGTTCACAGATCTTGGAAGCAGTCTGTGCTTTAATCCTTAGGTAACCTAACCAATGTCATTAGCTGTCTCCCAAATATGTCTTTATTCATTCCACAGACCTGGTAAGAGCGAATGTGTTGAAGCACCCAAGTTTGGGTGAGGTTTTGTGACTGTTCTTTGCCAGTAAATTTTAAGTGTAATTAAATAACGAATACATATGTTAAAGAGAACAGATAAATAATTGCATGAAAAGATAATGAATTCAGTACATAATTGGTTCTACCAAAAAAAAAAAGGATATTCTAGAATTGCAAGATACAGAGTCTGGAGATGGAAATTAATTAGATGGATAAAAAACAGACTGCACACATCAAAAGTGAGGTTGAAACCCCCCCAGAAACACTTAAATACTAAGTATCCATGAAGAGAACAAAGCAGAAGAAATATGTGAGACACACACAAAAGTTCTGGGGTCTATGAAGGTGGAACCCCAAGTGAGGAGAAAGGGCAGGAGAGATATTTGAAGAAAACATACAACCAAGAATTTTCCACAGCTGTTGAAAAACTAAAACTCACTGAATCAAGATGCTCAAAATGAAATATAAAGAGAAATTTGATATTGGAATGCCTATGGAAATCGTGGCAACAGATGGCTGCTGGGAGGGGCAGAGACAGTCTCTTTCAAGCATGAGACTCTTGGTAGGTTAACCAGTATGGATGAACCCATACTGAAGGACATTTGGAGACACAAAGTAGACTCTATAGGCCATATGTATGTATATATACATATATGTGTATATATATACATATACACACAATAGAGAACATTAAATTGGGCAGGGGGCAGTAAGGGGAGGTGTGGATAGGGGAGGGGATCTAAATTCCATCAAATTACATTGTATGAAAATCTCAAAAAAGTCAGTTAAAACAAGAGAAATTTTATAAAAGAAGACAGAGCTTATTTCCTTCGAAGGAGATATAATAAGATTGACAGATAAAGTTCATACAAAATTAGTAAAGCCAGAAGACAGTGGGATAACATTTTTAAAGTGCTGAAAGAAAAATTAAAAAGCCTATCTGGAAGTTAATATCCAGATAAAATTCCATTCAGAAATGAAAGAGACATCAAGATGCTATAGGCCAAAGACATAAGTAAAGTCAGAGGACTTTATCACCAACAGAATTACACCACATGGCATCCTGAGAGAAAGACTTAAGACTGAAAGGAATGATGCACGTGGAACTAAGGACGGAGTGAAAAGTTGAAAGAATAACCCTATGGATAAAACAAAAGCGGCCCCTCAAAGAAAGCATTGCCGGATTGTGAC
>NW_008348662.1:2140479-2158624 GCF_000622305.1 Nannospalax galili | reverse complement strand
CAAAAAAAAAAAAAAAAAAAAACATTGAATCAAAAGTGTTTCACATTTTTAAAGTCTTGTTTTTAAATTTGGAAGTAATTTCATTCCTAATCCCAAAATCCAAAATCTGAAATACTGCTAAATCTGAAACTCAGGTTTCAGAGCATTTTGGATTTGGATTTTTGGGATAAAGATGCTCCGTCTATAGTATTAGGATGGTTCCATAATTACTTGATTTATTATTGGAGGTTGTGTTGTAGATAGTCTGTTTAAAGGAATAGTCAATATTGTGTGTCTTGGTGCATCCTGAAGTCTAATTAATCTTGTTTCTGTTTTCCTGAGAGAAACTCTGTAAATTATGCTCATTAAAATACTAAGCTCTAAATATGAGTTGGGAGGAGTTATTTCTTATTTTATCTTAGTGTTTATTTTCTAATTTAATATTTTTAATGACTGAAAAACTATTTTTAAATGTAGTCATTTGTATTCCTCCTGTCTTTCAGCCCCCGATGATAACTCATTATTGCTGCTGCGAGCAGAGTTATATTTAACCATGAAGAACTATGAGAAAGCGCTGTGGGATGCTGATGCAGTTTGTCAAAGGGACCCTCTCATGACTAAGGTAATTTATGTTTGCTAACTTTGGAGATAATCAGGGTAAGGTTATTTGTGTGTGTGTGTGTGTGTGTGTGTGTGTGTGTGTGTGTGTGTGTGTTGTGTTGCATGTGGCAAGCGCTTGCCTGTGTGAGTACATGTGGAGGTTAATGTTGGGATGTCTTCAATTTCTTCTTCACATTATATTTTAAGACAGCCTCTTAATGAACCCGCAGCTAGCCAGTCAACCCCTGGGATCATCCTGTCCACTTCCCAGCACACTACCACACCCAGCACTTTTTGTTGTTGTTGTTGTTGTTGTTGTTTTTTAATCTGAGTTCTAGGGATCTGAACTCAGGTCTTCACACTTGTGCAGCAGCACTTTGCCCACTAAGCCATCTCCTGAGCCCTAGGTTGTGGCATTTTTATTAATAAAGCTGGTTGTGAGTAGGTACCTGCAGACAGTGTATATTTCCTCTATTTTATATTAGTCTAAAATTTGCAATCCAGCTCATACTAAAACAATCCAATTTAAAAGACCAAGTCTGTAACTGGATTTAGATAATGCTTAAGCTGTACTTTGTATTACTCTTAGTATATATCAGCTCAGTAGTATGCTATCAACTTATCCTCAAAATCTGTGTTCAACATGCTTATATATAGACATATTCGGGATTTTGAATATGGTTGTATTTTGAGGATAATTCCAAATACTAATGATATATCTTGGAGAGGAGACTCAATTATAAGCACATAATTTATTTATGTTTTATATGTGCCTTATACATATAGCTAAATGGCATTTTTAGGACTTCATGCATGGAACAAAGCTTTGTGGGTGGGACTTTCTTCTTGTTACATCAGGTAGTGATGAAAAGGTTTTGCATTTTGGAGCATTTCTAATTTCCAACTTTTGGGTTAGAAATGTCCATCCTTTGTAAACAAGTTCAAAAAGTTAAATGAGATTAAAGCTAAAGAATTGAGGAAAAATACAATAACTTTGGAACAACAGCAGTCTGAACAGGAAAGTTGAAGCCATAAAAATGGCAATTTTTATTAAACACATGAAAATGAGTTCTGAAACTAAATCTTGGAGGTAAAGGTGAAATTAGTGAATTCGAGGATAGATACATAGAGACATATAAACCCAATCTGAGTAACAGAAGAAAAAAACAGTAAAAATTTCTGAAATGGTATAATGTGTGGTCGGAACCATAGCAAGGGAAGAGAAAATGGAAAGAAAAAAATTGAAGAAATAATGGCTTTCCAAATTTAGTGGGATACATTAATTTCAGATTCACAAGATGAATGAGATGAGAACCCCAAGCAAAATAAACTCAAATCACAAACTGCTATTCTTTTTCATGTATGTGAGTGGTGCTCTCAGATGTTAGAAGAAGGTGTGGGATTCCCTGGAGCTAGAGTTATAGGCTGTTGTAAACTGCACAGGATGGGTTCTGGGAACCTAACTTGGGTCTTCTGAAAGAGGAACAAGTGCTCTTAACTGGCAAGCCATCTCTTCAGCCCCCAATAAAGCCAGAAACGAAAAGAAAGTCTTGAAGTGTAACAAGAGAAAAATGGCATACAGGAAAATAGCAAGATTTTATGGAAGCCACTCAACACAGGAATAGCATATTCGATTTGGGAAGAGAAAACATTAGAGTACCTACAAAGGAAGACCTACTATATGCTGGTTATAAGAAATTTACTTTAGGGGCTGGAGAGATGGCTCAGTGGGTTAAGAGCACTGGCTGCTCTTGCAGAGGATAGGGGTTTGAGTCCCAGCACCCACGTGGCAGTTAACAACCATCTTTAACTCCAGTTCCAGGGGAGCCTGACACCTTCTTCTGACCTTTGAAGACATTGCAGGACACTGGTGCACTTACAAATATGCAGGCAATACACATACACATAAAAATAAAAATAAAAATATATTTTCAAACACCTTTAATCCCAGCACTCGGGAGGCAGAGGCAGGCAGATTTCTGTGAGTTCAAGGCCAGCCTGGTCTCCATAGTGAATCCAGGACAGCTGGGGCTACAGGGAGACCCTGTTTTGAAAAGACCAAAAAAATTTCTTTTTTAATTTTTAAAAAGAAATTCACTTTAAATATTAAGATACAATGGCTGTAAAAATATATCAGGCAAACTCAAAGTATGCAAAAATTAAATGGCCATATTAATACCAGTAGAGTATTAGTAGAGACTTAAAGGAATATTTTAGAGACATAGAGGAAGACTTTCTTTTAACCTAACTTGCATTTATGGATACTGCATTTAGCTGTAGTGCACATGTACATTTTAATGCCTGTGAAATCCAGTGTACACAAAACAGTATCAAGACGTATGAATGACTTTTATAAATGAACATAATCTGAACTAATGACTTTTAATTAACCCCAGCAAAACCTGAGCTATTGTGTCTTGTGACCTGGGCACCTGACAACCTCAATTTGGCATTCCGCCCAAAAAGATAATGAATGAATGAATGAATGAATGAATGAGGGTATGCCATGCACCCATATCCCTTATACTTTGGAGACTGGGAAGGATGCATGACCTTGGGTGAATGAGATATTCTAGAATTAGAAATGAGAAGGCAGAATGATTTGTTAAGATTAGAGTGGAGCCTGACTTGTACTTCCCCAACTGAAGCTGGAGAAACCATTTTGAATAAAATTACAGGTGGGGCCTGATTCAAGGACACAGTTCCAGAAACAGCATCCCAGAGACAGTCCCATCAGCACAGTTCTAGGAGACAACTCTTTTCAAGATATCTGGGGGAACAGCTGTCCTCCGAGTTCCTGCCCATTCTATAAAACTAAATTTAAGGGTCAGGCTTCTTGTTCAGGTGATTGTAATGTCAGTGTAATAATGCCACATCAAGAGATTAATAATAATGAAATCTTATTTATTTTACTTTTATGTATGCGAGTGCACTGCGTGCATGCATAAGTGCACCTGTGTTGTGCAATGCCTATGGAGGCCAGAAGAGGGCATTGGATCCTCTGGAACTGATAGTTGTTAGCTACCATGTGGGTGCTGGGATTCGAACCTGGGTCTTCTAAAAGAGCAGCTGTTGCTCGTGCTCTTAACCATTGAGCCATCTCTCCAGCCCCCAATGTTGAAATCTTCAAATGAATTTTCTCTCTCAAATAAATAAATAGGACAACAACAACAACAAGGAAATCCTTAAGTATCTGCAGCTGGTTTCTAAACCATCTATGGAACAAGAAACTGAGCCAGGCATGGTGGTACAGACCTTTAATCCCTGTACTTGGGAGGTAGAGGCAGGCAGATCTCTGTGATATGGAGGCTAGCCTGTCTATATAGCCAGTAAAAAACCAAAATTTCATTTTTAGATTTAATATAACAAACTATAAATGAATTTAAAACTTATGAAACAAGCATTATTTTCTTTGCTACCATTTGAAGTAATAAGTGCAGCTGCAGATCTCTATATGTGTATATTTTGTTTTACTTGAGAGAATGAATTTGAACCTATCAGTGCTAGTGCAAGTGTCCTCCTAGGACTGCATGCTAGCAGCCTTCAGCCTGACTGTGGTGAGAGTGTGGCAGAAGGACAGGGCATGCGCCTTGTGTAGGGAGCACAAAGAAGGGTTCCTAGGCCGTGGTCTCCAGTCTCCTCTGTCTCAAGTAGATGCTACAGTACCCAGGGAAAATAGCTCACAATCCAAATGTCAATTTAAATTTTAGTATTCTATATGAAGACTTTCATAGAGAAATATGATTGACAATGAACTCTTAAAAATTTCACCCAAAATATTGAGTATGATGCAAATTCTACTATAAAATATGTATCTGAGAAAACAAAGCAACAAACAAAAACCTACTAAACATTTTAAATTAATGATGAAATAAATTATACATTTAATTTCTAAAAGGTAGCTTTAAATGATTCTGAGAGTAAATTTTTATTACTATTGCTTATTAAAAGAACAAAAGTCTCAAATCAGTGATCTAAGCACCTATCTTGAGAAAGAGCAAAAACCAAGGTGAAAGCCAGGTGTGGTGGTGTACAGCATTAATCTCTATGAATCTGAGCACAGCCTGATCTACATAGTGAGTTCCAAGCCAGCCAGTACAATACATAGTGAGACTCTTTCAATAAATAAATAAATAAATAAATAAATAAATAATAGTAAAACTGAAGTGAGGGGCTAGAGAGATGGCTCAGCAGTTAAGAATGCTTGCTGCTCTTCCAGAGGACCCCAGTTCTGTTCCCTGTTTGGTCTCACAATCACCTGTAACTCCAGCTCCAGGGGCTCTGACACCCTTTTTTGGCTTCCCAAGGCATTTGCACACATTTGGCATGTACACACACACACACACCACGTAAATAAAATAAAAATAGATTTAAAACTCATCTAGCAAGGGGAGGGCACTGATTTCAGACAACAGGAAAGAACATTTTGGGGTTGTGTACTGTATCACCAGTGTGAGGCTAGTTGTACAACTATATTTACATTCCCAAGATTTGTTACATCAGATATTTAAAATTTGTGAGTGTTGGGGCTGGAGAGATGACTCAACAATTTTAACTGTGTTTAAAGCCCTTGCTGCTCTTGCAGAGGACCCGTTTTGGTTCCCAGCACCCATGTGAGGTGGCTCAGAACCACCTATAACTCCAGATCCAGAGGACTTGACACCCTCTTTTGGCCTCTATGAGCACCTGCACACACATAGCACATACACATAAAAAACTGGTGAGTGTTATAGTATATAAAGTATACCCATTTTAGTTCTCATAGCTAAGGAAGTCAGATGGTATATGCCTAGCTTTGGTCTTTTTCTTCGAGATTTTTTTGGCTACCCAGGATTTTTTTGTAATTCCATATGAATTTCATGAATATCATAATAAATGCAATAAAGTTGACAGATGCCAGTTCTCTCCTAACATGCCCTTTAGAACTGATTTGGGAACAGATCTCAATTATAGTGAATCTCATGTTCTGATTGTAGATTATATTTATTAAACATTGAAACTTGCATTTTCAAGACAGGAAGATGCAGTATACTGAGAACTATTTAACATGAAGTTATAACAAATAGTTCTAACACAGTTATCTAGGACTATTTCTAGGTATGTATAATCTTGCTATATTTTAAAATGCATACTTTGTCTTTGGGTAAATCCAGGGGCACCATATAAAAGCTCAGATACTTTCTGAATTGGGAAGAAGTAAAGAAGTGTTAAAGGAATTTATCTACTGCCTTGCTTTAAATCCTGAATGTAACTCAGCAAAGAAGGAAACACAGAAGGTATGAGTTTGCATAAATTATTTTCTCCTTCAAGTCTCAAATACAGTCTTCACATGTATGTTGGGGAATCCTTGTCTGTAAAATAAATAAATATAATTCTAAGTGCTGCTGACAGTATAATTAAAATCATATAGTACTAACATTTGCATGCATTTGATAGCTTTTAATGAGATATTGTATTTTTGTCCACCAATACAGCAGAATGTCGTGTGAGACAGTGTATACACATCTCAGATGTGGTAACATGTTGACATGTGTGATGTGAGGCCAATTTCTGTCTGAGGCTACGGAGGCAAATTGTTCATCCTAGACTTTGTCATTTCCAGTGCTATGGCTTACGTCGGAGTTCTATAAAAGACATTGTGGCATATGGAACAGGTAGTCATTCAGCTCTGTAGACTGACCCATGATTTTCAGTAAAGCTTCACTACCATGGTGCAGAAATATCTATCCTTTTACTGGATAGATAAAGCACTAAGTCATGCTTTACTGTAGGAATCTATCCTAGTAAAAGGCCTAGACAGTACTCACCTGATCTTTACATAGCATTTCCAATCGCTGAAGAGTTGTTGTTGCTGCTATTGTTTTCAGTGTTTCCTATTTTAACAGTGTTTAATGTGAACATCTACCATATATCTACCCTGTAATTTCTGCTTAGAAATATGTTTTATATTCTGATAAAATAGAACACTTTTCATTCTACGATTCAAACCACTTTAGATATTCAAGAACCACTGTCTTTCTTTGAAACATCTTTTTCTCATAAAATAATGTTCCTGGGGTTCCTACCTCTGGACACATTCTCTCATACCTGATTTCAGCATCTACGTTTGATAGCCATGTGGGGAAGTTTTGCCTTTCCTGTGCTCACATCAGGAATGTGCTTATTTTTTTGCCTGGTGACATCAAACTGTTGACTCCTATTAGAAATGTAGTTAGCAAAAATATAGGTGTTATTTAAAAAAAAAATCCTGGGGTTGGAGAAATGGCTCAGTGATTAAGAGCACTGCCTATTCTTGCAGAGAACCCAGGTTTGGTCCCCAGGACCCACATGGTGGCTAACAACCATCCATAACCAGTTTTAGAGGATCCAACACCCTTTTCTGGCCTCTGCAGGCATTGTACATGCATGCTACACTTACATACATGCAAGTAGAACACTAATACACATAAAATAAAAATGAAATAATAAATCAAAAAAAGTTTAAAGAATAACTTCCTAAAAATATTTTATTTTTTTTCCTGTGCGTTGGCATTTGTCATTGGTATTTGCTAATATTGTCCAGTTGTCAGTCACTGGTTTCTTGCCTTCATTCCAACTTGACAAAATAATATTGACTCATAGCTGAGCTATTTCATCCATCCTCTCCATTTTGTTGTCCTATTTAATTGTTTTGATTTATTTTTATTTTGTGTGTATGAGTGTTATGCCTGCATGTGTGTAAGTGCACCCGTGTTGTGCAGTGCCTGCAGAGGACAGAAGAGAGCGTCATATCCCCTGGACTGAAGTTATGGATGGTTGTAAGCCGCCATGTGGGTGCTGGGATTCAAACCTGGGTCTTCTGCAAGAGCAGCCAGTGCTCTTAACCACTGAGCCATCTCTCCAGCCCCTTGTTGTCCTATTTGTAAATATTTCTTCATCTTAAAACATGTCTTATCTCAGCTGATCCTTACACCAGTGTTATTAAGTCAGATGGGACTCAGATGAGGCATGTTTACTAGGGTCCCAGGAGTAGTTTGGGTTTTTCAAGTTGTCTGACTGGTGCTGTGTATTTATTTCATTTTAAAATATTTTTATTGGCCAGGCGTGGTGGCACACACCTTAATCCCAGCACTCAGGAGGCTGGGATTTCAAGGCCAGCCTGGTCTACATAGTGAGTTCCAGGACAGCTGGGGCTACAGGGAGACCCTGTCTCAAAAAGACCCAAAAAAAATTTTTATGGATTCTTTGAGAATTTCATACAGTGTATTTTGATGACATTCAGACCCCCTCCCCATCTCCATCCTCACCTTACTATCTCCTCCCAATTTTGTGTCACCTATTATTTTTTTCTTTTAAAAATTATTTTATTGTATTTTTGTGAATTTCATAAATATATTTTGATCATATTTAGATGTTCTCCCATTTCTGTAGCCCCCTAACTAGTCCCCCACCAAATTACTGTACTCACATATATTAAAGTCAGGATGTGTCCTGTTGCCTGAATTCCCTCTGGGTCTCCTGCACTATCAAGAAATCCGTATAACATATCTTTATGTGCATTTATTAACTTACAAAGAAATGAGTACCCAGTGCCTAGCCCCGTGCCAAAGCTCAGAGCCCACCATATCAGACCACGACACACCCATAGTCACTGCTAGCATTCACTCATGCCTCCAGGGCCAGCAATCTCGCCCCAGGTCCACAGGAGTCAGTCCATTCTGTCCTTGAGCTGCTGCAGCTGGCTGTGCATTCCCCACACCAATCACGCTACTCGCGGCTCACAGCTTCTGTCCCAAGATGGCTCCCAGCAGCCCTCCTTCATCCACACTCCACAGCAGGCCTCGCCTCTTGGAGGAACTAGCCAATTGGAAAACACTCCACCCCTTTCCTCTGCTCTTACAATCTTCCCGTCCATCTTCCACTAAGATCCCTGAGCCTTGGAGGGGATGCCAGATGTAGGGAAATCTCTCTTGTATCATGGCGAGATAGTGGCTTCTTGGGCCTCCCCATTAATTGTCTTTAGGCCGTGGCCACTGATGTATCTCAGTGGTGTTTCTTATACTATAAAGACAGAACAAGGGAAGTAGACACATTTAAACAAACATGAATGTAAATATAGATGCCTAGACGATATCCCAGTAGGTGTACTATATTCATTAAACAGTGTACTCATGATGGTTTTTCCACTAGGGCCTGTAGCCTTTCTCAACACAAGGCGTTGGCCTGTTCTACAGCACCACATGTGTGTTCCACCCCTAGGAGCGGGCCTTATACAATTAGAAATTTGTCAGTTCTATGTATGTTATTCAAGCCATTATTGTACTTGCAGGTATTGCTTGGCATGTCCATAGTGTGCAGTACACGGGGTCCATCATCGAGTAGAATTATAGGGGATCCTTTCTTCCCCAGCCATCTGCGTAGAGCCTTCAAGCAATATGAACATCATCCATCCAGTGGCATGGAGTTTTTTGGCTTAGTCTCAGTTCCATCTCTTATTCTCCCACACTCACAACATGCAGTGTCTTCAGCAACATGGCCTTACTGACCTTTCTAGTGTACAACTGACATTAATGGCAATAGCCTTGGTGAACTGGAGGACCTCTAGGATCTCTCTCTCTGACCAATAGCTCATAGGGGGGCAATCCACTCCTGGTACTGTAGATTTTCTTAACAGTTGTATAGTTTGGGAGTTTCTGTCCTCATCTCACCCAACCTACATGAAACTCCCAAGAATCTTACAGCTATAGCTGGCCTTTGCTTCTTCAGGTCTCTTTCAAATGGGTTTCACATCTGTAAAGTGCTCAAAGGAAGGTTAACATATATTAAATCAATCATAGACAAGGTCTCACATAGCATGGAAAGGTTTTGTCCATTGGTATTAACTGTTTTCTCCATAGATCCTTATTAGGTACCATAGCAAGGTTAGGTATGAGGCATTAATTTGGTTAGCTCTTTACCATTTTTAGTTATCCCTTGGATTCTTTTATTCGTGCGAGAGATTTTACATGGAGTCCTTTTGTATTCTTTTATTCTTGATAAAATTACAGGTGTTGGCTCCAGTTGCCTGATCCTGCACTGGGCTAAGGAGGCAGAGGGTTTCTCCTGTCCCCAGTGCACTTGTGGGTTCCTTGAGTCAGGCAGCCTCTGGGTCTGCCTCCTGACTGTAGCCATAGCTGTCCTCTTCCCATTGGCCACACCAGGTTGCTGAGGGAGAACTTGGTGGGAAAACCTGCTTCCACCCCTAGTATAGTTAATCCTTGGGGATTCTTAACCACCCCTTGTACAGTTGTTACCCTTTGAATGTCCTTTGTAAACTGTTCTTCTGGTTTTAAAACCTTTCAGAAATGCCTTAGTACTGAATTTGGTTTTCTATCAATTTTTTCTCTGGGGATTTTGGCTTGGCATAAATCTTGCTGCATTTTCTTTGAGTAACCCAAGTAGACCATTTCTTCAGTCTGGTTTTTTTAATATCTCTTATAGGGTGTTCTGTTATTTTACAGACATGTTTTACATGCTGGTCAGAATCATTTAGATTTGCCAAAGCCTCTCTCTTTACACAGATTTTGTCCTATAAAAGGGCTTAGTAGAACCGTTAAAGCCCCACACCATTCTCGAGGTCCCAGCTGAATTAAGCCTTCTTTCATATCTCTGGTGAGCACAGTCTTATCTGGCCCAGTGAACTGGACATCATGTATATACCTAGTTCTCTCAGGAGTGCCTGCCCCTCCTTTATAGTCCTCCAGCCCCTGCTAATCATGTTAGTCTCCCTTGGTGACAACCATGTATCTTTAATGCCTTCAACCAGCCATCCCATTAAGGACTGCTCCCCCCTGCATTGGCCTAGGTTGAACAGCCTATATCACAAGGACGGATGGGTGGTTTTATAACTTAGCTGTGAAGCTTCTGAAGGACTTAGACTGACGTCATTTGCTCCCATGTCCCATACTCTCACAAGCCACTTGGCTAGGGGCTGTCGCTTGCTTGTAAGTTTTTCCTAGTTTTAACAGTTCTAGCATAGAATATTTCCTAGCTACAGCACAGTTAGAGTTTTTTTCCTTTTTACTATTATCTGTCTTTTCCTCTGAGTCCTTGGACCTTACACAAGTCAAAGTGTCCCGGCTTTTTTCACTCTCCAGCTCTGCACCTGGGTCTGCCAGTTCAGCCTTTCCAGCTTTCCCTGCCTGGGACACATCTTTTATCATGCAAAGTGGTCACATTCTCTCTCTGGGCACTCCTATTTGGGTCCAGAGCAGGTAAAAGATTTTCTAGCCTTTGAGTAACCTTTAACAAATCTTCACATACCCGCAACATATCCCCACATTTACAACATAGCTGTGGCTCATGCTTCTGTGTGGCTGGCCTCTTTTTAGTAACCCGTTATAAAAACCACATCAGCACCACCATCAGCGCTCTTCTAAAACTCATTCTCAGTTCTGTCATATCCTGCCAACTATGCCAATTTTGTTGCCTGAATTCCCTCTGGGTCTCCTGTGCTATCAAGGTCATCTCTAGCATTCGCTCATGCCTCCAGAGCCAGCATTCTCACCCCAGGTCTACAAGAGTCAGTCCATTCTGTCCTTGAGCTGCTGCAGCTGGCTGTACATTCCCCACATCATGCAAGCTACCCATGGCTTGCGGCTTCCATCCCAAGATGGCTCCCAGAAGCTCTCCTTCGTCCATGCTCTGCGGCAGACCTTGCCTCTTGGAGGAACTAGCCAATTGGGAGACATGTCCCCAGATGCCCTTCACTGTGGGTTGACTGGAGCCTGGTCAACCTACCAAGAGTCTCACCCTTAACAAGACTGAATCTTCCCTTCCCAGCCAGAGAGAGTAGGGATTTCCTACTCTCCTCCCCATGCCTATGCTGGGATTTTGTATAGCTTGAGCTTCCATGGGACTTATCCATGCTGTCACCATTGCTGTGAGATCATATGAGTACCTGACCAGTTGTCCAGAAAACTATTTCTTGTGATTATCTACCTCCTCTGGTTCTTATAATCTTTCTGCCGCGTTTTCCCATACCTGAGCCTTGGGAGACAGAGGTCTGATATAGGCATCCCATTCAGGGATAAGCACTCTGCATCCTTTTATTCTCTGCACATTGACCAGTGTGGTTCTCTGTGTTAATCACTATGCTGCATAAGGAAGCTTCTTATTGAGAGTTGAGAGATGCATTAATCTATGGGTATAACAGTAAGTCATTATAAATCAGTTATATTTAGCATAATATGTCTGAGGCTGTCCCCCAATACCTGTGGGTTGTCTAGCCTCAGGTTCCTAGGCCTGATATCACTGTTAGGTATGGGCTCCATCCTATGAAATGAACCTTAAATCCAATTAGAAAGTAGTTGGTTACTCCTATAATATTTGTGTCGCTATTGCACTGGTGAACATATCTTGCTAGGCCAATTGTTGTTGTAGCTTACAGGAGTCATAGCTGAATAAAATTCGTGCTAAATTTTCTCTTTGAGTAGCTCGAACAGCTACACAGTAAAGATGAGGCTTTGAAGTCAGTACCAGCTTGATTTCTCCTTGTTTGTTCTACAGTTCATGTATGTAGGGTCTTCAGCAATAGGGTCTTACTCTGAAGTTCTGGTGGGCAATCCAGAGTAGGGGAAATGGCCAGTGTTGTTTGGGGTTCTGTGGGACCCTGACCAACAGCTTCAAACAGAGTCCATTCCTGGCATTGGACTTTTACTTTGCAAGCCTATGATGTGTGGAAGGGGCAATGTCCCATGTTACAAGGTAACTCCTTTTAATCTATTTTTATAATGTAAATACATATGCTTCAAGTATCTTCTGTAGTGGTAGGCTTCATATGGCTTTTTCTTTTTCTTTTTTTTAACAACAAAAACCAGCTTTATTGAGATAGATACTCTAAAGGTTTTGATGGTCTCTTTATAGTCCTTTATGTGTAGAATCATATCATCTGCAAATAAGGATACTTTTACTTCTTCCTTTCCAATTTATATCCCCTTTATCTCTTTCATTTGTCTTATGTTCTACATAAGCCTTCAAGTACTATATTGAACAGGAATGGAGGAGTGAACGTTCTTGTTTTGTTCCTGATTTTAATGGGAATTCTTTTGAGTTTTATCCATTTATTATGATGTTGGCTATGGACTTTTTGTGTTTATTATGTTGAGAAATGTCCCCTGTATCCCTAGGTTCTGCATGACACTTCTCAAGAATTGATGTTGATTTTTGTCAAAGGCCTTTTCTACATCTAATGAGATCATGTGATTTCTGACCTTGAATCTGTTTATGTGGTAGATTATACTTAAGGATTTATATATGTTGAGCCATCCCTGCATCTCTGGGATCAGAAGACATCCAGTTTGTGAGTATTTTACTGAGAACTTTTCCATCCATGTTCATTGGAGAGCTTGGTCTATAAGTTTCTTCTTTTTTTGTTGGGCCTTGCCTGGTTTTGGCATTTGAATAATACTAGCTTCATGGAAAGAACTTGGGAGTGTTCTTTCCTTTTCTGTTTTGTGGAATAATTTGAAGAGTGTTAGTATTAGTTCTTCTTTGAAGATTTGGCAGAATTCTGCAGTGTATCCATCTGGACCTGGGCTCTTTTTAGTTGGGAGATTTTAAATTACTGCATCTATCTTATTGGTTGTTATTGGTTTATTTAAATTATTTATGTAATTTTTATTTGACTTTGGAAGGCCATACATATCTAGAAATTTATTCATTTCTTTTGGATTTTCTAGTTCTGTGAAATTAAAGATTTTTAAAGTACGTCCTTAAGTTTACTGAATTTCCTCAAGGTCTGTTGTAATGTTACTCTTTTCATCTCTAAGTTTGTTAACTTGGGCCCTCTCTCAGTTTCTTTTAGTTAATTTGGCCAAAGGTTTGTCAATCTTGTTAACCTTTTCAAAGAACCAATTCTTCATTTCATTGATTCTTTTCTTTGTTTCTAGAACATTAATTTGGACCTTGATAATTGATCTCTTCCTGTGTACTCATTTTAGATGTTGTTTGTTCTGTTTTCAAAGCCTTCAGGTGCGTCATTAATTTATTTATGTGAGGTGTTTCTAATTCTCTAGGGTAAGAACATAATGCTATATTTTTCCTCTTAGGATCCCTTTCATTTGGTCAATAGTTTTGATGCCATGTTTTCATTTTCATTCAATTTTAAGAATTTTAAAATTTCTTTCTTGATTCTCCCTTGATCCAACTTTAATTCAGTAGTGTATTGTTTAGCTTCCATGAGTGTGTGTACTGTTTCCCATTTTATTGTTGTTGATATCTAACTTTATTCCTTTGTGGTTGGATAGAATACAGAATATTTCAATTTTCCTAAGGTTTTTGAGACTTGCTTTGATATCCTAATATGTAGTCAATTTTGAAGCAAGTTCCATGGGCTGCTTGAGAAGGATATGTGTTCTTTGGTGTTTGAGTGGAATGTTCTGTAGATTACTGTTAGGTCCATTCGATTTATGCTGTTATTTAAGTCCAGGGTTCTCTGTTATATTTTGTCTGGTTGACCTGTCTATTGGTGACAGTGGGGTATTGAAGCCACTCCATATCACTGTGTTGGAGTCAATGCATGATTTTAGAAACATTTACTAATGTTTCTTTATGAAATTAGGTGTTCCTGTGTGTGGGAGTATGAAGTGACCTTCCCTGTCTCTTCTAACTAGTTTTAATTTGAAGTCTATTCTATCAGATATTAGAATAGCTATACTTGCTTGCTTATTAGTTTCATTTGCTTAGAAAATCTTTTTCCATTCTTTTGCCTTAAGATGGTATTGATCATTGTGGTGAGGTGTATTTTTTGGAAGCAACAAATCTATGGATCCTGTTTGCTAATCCAATCAGTTAATCTGTGTCTTTTTACTGGGGAGTTGAGACCATTAATATTGAGAGTTAGTATTGACCAGTGTTTATTAATTCCTGCTATGTTGGTGTTGTAGTGCTGTTTTCTTAGACTTCATTTGGCTAACTGTTCTTAAATATTTTATTTATTCTTTGTGCCCTCTTGACTGTGTTCAACCTTCTTTTCAGACTGAAGTATTTCATTGAGTATTCTCTAAAGAGCTAAATTCAGAAGCATAAATTTCTTTTTATAATTTTTTAAAAAAAATTATTTTACTTTTATGTATATGAATGTATTGTCTGCATGTATGTAAGTGCACCTGTGGAGGGTGTTGGATCTCCTAGAACTATAGTTACAGATGGTTGTTAGCTGACATGTGGGGGCTGAGATTTGAACCCCAGGCTTCTATAAGAGCAGCCAGTGCTCTTATCTGCTAAACCATCTCTCCAGCTCCAAACATAAATTTCTTAAATCTGTTTTTATCATGGAAAGTTTGTCTTTCTTCTTCATTAATGTCAGTGGTTTTTCTGGGCTAGTCATCTGGGCTGGAGTCTGTGTTCTTTCATGCCTCATAGAACATGGTTCCAAGCCCTTCTGGCTTTCATGCTCTCCATTGAAAAGTCAGCTGTTATTCTGATGCACCTGCCTTTCTGTGTGACTTGATCTTTCCTCTCACAGTTTTTGATATCTTTCTTTGTTCTGTACCTTTAGTGTTTTGGCAATTAAATGATGTGGGATGTTTATTTTCTGAAATTATCTTCTTGGAGTTATGTATGCTTCTTGTACATTGGTAGGTATCTCTCCCTATAGTTGAGAAATTTTCTTACATAATTTTATTAAGTGTTTTCTGTGCCTTTCCCCTGGGTTTCTTCTCCTTCTATGCCTGTGATTTGTGGGTTTGTCTTTTTTTAGTGTCCTAGAGGTCTTGCATATTCCATTTCTGGGTTATTTTCGATTTGGCATTTTCTTCGATTGAGCGAGCCCTTTCCCCAGGCTTGTCTCCATGATTGGATGTTCTGTTCCATCCTCCACTTCCTTTTTGTTCCTTCCCTTAAAGCCGTTTGTTTGGGTGCCTGAGTTTTTATTTCAAGTTTTTTTTTCAGTTAGGCTTTTCCTTAGAGATTCCTTTTTTAAGTTTTAATTTAATTTTTTTAAATTGTTTAAATTACGGTTTGTGTTTTCACAGTCTTCAGTCTTTTATTCATATCTTCTTCGAGTACCTTGAACATATTTATAATTGCTGTTTTGAAATCATTGTGTGCATCTGCTAGGTTTCCATTCTCAGGACATTTTGAGGAGGGGAGATACTAATTACTTCTATAGTAGACATACTATCTTGGTTATTCACATTCTTTGGGTGTTTTTGATAAGACATAGGCATCTGAACTTATGTCCTTGGTGGTGTTTCTTGGTGTGGGCAGGTTATGTCATCTTTGTTAAGTAGTTATTTGTCTTTGTTGTTTCCCAGATTATCAGGTTATGACTCAGCTGAGTGGTGCTTGGTGTTCAGTTTGGGAGCCACTTTATACTCCGTGCAAATGGGATGTAAGAAGTGGTCTTGGTTCAGCTATGGATAGCTACAACTTTTGAGTTGAGGTTCTAGGGTTGATTCCTCATGATTCTGGAACTGCAGGGTGGGCTGGGTGGTTGCTACATGAAGAGGCTGACTGATAGGATCAGTCTGGGAGAGCACATAGGCCTTGGAGTACAAGGACCCTAATAATCCAAGTAGGTCTGAGTGCAAGGAGATCTGGGAAAGCTCCCAGAAGCTTGCAAGGGTCCTGGAAGAGCTGAGGTGGCAAATGGTGGAACACAGGGACATTGGGAAAAGGAAATTTGCCACAGCAGGTCTGGGAAAGCTCCCAGATCTGGGAGTCACAAGAGTCCTAACAGAGCAGAGATGGAAGCTGCAAGGAGGTATGAGAAAGGGAATGTACCCAGACAAGTCTGGGAAAGCTCCCCAGAGAGTCCAAGGATCCTGGCAGAGCTGAGCTCACAGAGCACAGGAAGATAGGGGAAGGGAGACCTACCAAGGCATGTCTGTGAAAACTTCGAGATCTGGGGGTCCACAAGGGTTCTACCAAAGCAGAGATGGTGGGCTCAAGAAGGTGTGGGAGAAGGCCTGGAGCTGTAAGACAGGGTGTTTCTCCCCTCCAGTATTCCATTCTCTGGCTAATAGATACCTTTTATCACAGATAATGCCAAAATTAACATTATACCATTGATGTACCTGAAATGTGGTTCCCCCTCCCCACCAGTGATCTCTGCTGAGACCACTCAGAGCCTGTGAACCTAATATCCCTGCTGTGGATGTTGCTGTTCACTGTGTCAGAGGTCCTAGATTTGGGTGTTCTTATAATGCAATCCACCAGTGAGAGGGTTTTTATTTTAAACTTACCTATATTTTTAAGTTTTCTCATCCCTTAACCCTTGGATTCAGCTGAGGCTATGTGTGTGGTTTAGCAGCCAGAATGCCTAGCTGTTGGCAGTCACTACCCCAGTGCTGGTGCAGAGTTCTTGAGCCAGAATTCTGGCCCATTACCAGGTCACCCCTCTAGCTCATAAACAGAGCTTTCCTCTTTAGAAAAACCTCAATCTTGTGGATGATCACAATTTGGATCTAATCCAGGATGCCTGTAGACTCCACAACCTCTTACCTCTGAAACTTTGGCGGGGGTGGGGGGGTGCATAATATATGTAGCAGAAGAACCAGATGGAAGGAAGTTGAAATGCTCATATTTTATCATTGGTAAGATTAAGATGAAAAGAGACCAGAAGCTACAGTGCTTAACACATTGGCTATGGTTTCAAAATGTTTGAATTTTAAATAGTTGAAGTTGGAATATGGTCACTATTCTTTTCAACATTTTAGGCCCTTGAGCCTTTAAAATATATTACAGATTTTTTCTGCAAACATTTTAAAATGTATTTTCTTCTTGGAAATTTTATAGGCAATTTGTGACGTGTTTTTTCCAGCTTCAGAAAATATGCATCAAAGTGTGACATCTTCCACCCACAGCAAACTAAAGGTTCAGTGTGATGACCAAATAAAGCTCAAGGCTCCTCCAGAAGAGGGTGGTAACAGTAACGCAGGGGGTCCTGAGGTATGAAGTGCATGTGCCTACCCCTGGGTCACTTTACACGTTCTTCAGACACTCTGATATCATGTTGGCTAGACATAAACACACATTGAAATTTCTAAATGAAGACAGTAGAAGTGATGAAACCGAATAAAGATGGAAAGAGAAACCGGAAACATCTCCAAACACTGGAATATCTCTAAAGGATTAGGAGACCTGTAATTACTTTGGCTTGAAAAAAGAAAGACGAGAACTGACTTTTAATATATGACTTATAATTTTATGCTTATATGTTATAAAGATTGGTGTTCACGTATTCTGTCTCAGAAAGAAATTATCCTACATTTTACTATGAAAAAGGATGACATTTCTGTTTATTTGATAGATGAAGTCAATTATAAAGGAAAATATAAGCCTTCCTTCTCTCACAAAGATTTCTTTTGTATGTGTGGAGGGCAGAGGTCAATATTGGGAGTCTTCCTCTATCAGTCCCACTTTATTTTGTGAGTGTCACTGAACTGGAGCTCACTGAGCTAGACTAGCTGACCAGTGAGCCCCAGGGATCCTCCTGTCTGTCCCCTCCCTCCACCCTTCCCCTGGCAATGGAGTTACAGACATGCTTTGCTGCACCCAGCTTTTTTTTTTCCTCTTCCTCTTTGATTTATTTTTTTAATGGGGC
>NW_008348662.1:2114610-2140279 GCF_000622305.1 Nannospalax galili | reverse complement strand
TAGGGAATTGGGACACAGACCACTCTGGCTTCTTCCATGCTGAACAGGGATTCAGGATAGGGCAATGGGGTACCCCTTCAGTGGATCTATCTAAAAGACTCCCAGGTTGCATAACTCTTATCTGTAGGGGGGGAAAGAAAGTCCTTGACTGGTGAATAGATGTGAAGGAGAAGTAAAGGCAAGAGTAATTAGCATTACAAGTTCTAAACAGGGAACTAGAAAAAAAAAAACGGCAAATTTTAAATGTTCACATGAGAGTCCATTGGAATTTCTTGACAAGGGCTTCAAAAAGCATCCCTCTATTGGGTTCCTCCTCATTTTTCTTTTGTCTTCCAAGGCTGGGTTCTAGAGTGATGGACTGAGGATTTGCTTTCAGGTATTTCGATAGCAGTTGGAGTAGTTAGAATCAGTGTCAGTTCCCTCTCAAAGGCTTCTGAAATAGGGGGAGAAAACAAATTTCACAATAAAAGCTGGTTGTCTTCTCTAGCTACAGGTGGGCACTACAGTATTGTAGACCAAGATTTGAAGTCTTACAACTGAGCAGCACTTTCTGGTTAGGAACAAAATCATCAATGAGAAATAATTGTCTAAATAACTTTTTGTATAGACTTAAGCCTACTGTCTGGGAAGTGTAATCCCTTGAACTCTTAAAGAAATATACTGATGATTTTACTCTTTGGTTATACTTTCCTTTTAGGTGCACCCAGATTTTATGTGGGTGGTGAGGATCCAAACTTAGGTCCCATGCTTGCACAGCAAACACTTGATCCACTGGCCCATCTCCCCAGCCCCTTTTTCAGAGATTTCTAATATACATTACTGGATATCTTTTTCTTATATCCTTGGTTTCTTGGCTTCTTGAATATTCAGGATTCTTTTTTCCTGTGTAACCAGAATCCATCCAAGATGTCTGATGCATTCAGGAATGCCAAGTCTTCAATTTTATATTTTATTCTGGGTCTACACTGCGAAGAGGATAAAAAGGCATTGGAAGACATCATCCCAGCTCCACCCAGAAACACTTTAAAGAGACAGCTTCCAAGTGATATGGAAGATGTGTGTGACATGAATGTGCCTGGAAAAATTCCTAAGAAAGGTCAATGAGCTATTTTTTTCCTATGATAGTCTATAATCCAAAGTAATAGAATATTAGCCAGTTGGTTTGTTTTCTAAATCTTTACACAAGTAAAATCAATAATGAAATGAGTATACTAGTTCATTTTCTATAGTTAATTTAATCTTGCAGAAACTTAGAGCAAAAAATAGACAATTTACATGTAACTTTCTTCATGTGTACTGCCCAGGTAAGTTCTTGCCATATCCTAGCTAGAAAAGAAACATTTTTTCCTAGCATCATTTGTTAACACTGATGTCAACTCACTTTATGCAGAGGAAACACATTCATTGCATGATGTTACTATTATGTTCAGATGCCATTTATAACACTGAAAAATTTTCAGATGTGGATTCTTTGCCTCAGAGGAACATGAGCTCTAAGATGGAAGAAGATCCAGAGTTCCTGATGGATGTAACTGACTTTGAGTGTGCTCTATGCATGAGGTAGGCTGATGTGTGCAGTAAGATTTTCTGAATTCTATAACTACGAGCAGTGCACTTTCAGTTAGAGAAGTCATATATATATGATATATATCAACATATATATCATGATATGTATCAACAATAATTGATGTATTGTCTAAAAATTTGATGAAGATATAAAAGGGCAGTAGATATAAATGATTTCAAGTTGTATGGCAACTGCATAAGGTATCCTTCCAAAACAGATAGTTTATTTGAAAGTCTGTTCTGAACATATCTTTTGAAAACACACATTTTCTTTCCAGGTTGCTCTTTGAGCCTGTCACTACTCCCTGTGGACATACATTTTGCCTAAAATGCCTTGAGCGCTGCCTTGACCATGCTCCACACTGTCCGCTGTGCAAAGACAAGCTGTCAGAGGTAAGCGGTGTGTGCAGTGCCAGGCTTCTCTTCTTATACTTCAGTAGACATCATTTCATGTCCTGCATTGCTTCTACTACCCACTTGTTAAACTCTCCAGTCAAAGGTAGATAAGCTATTTCCCACCTTTTTCATCAGTCAAAACATAAGGAGGCATTAGATGCAGATGTAGCTAAATTTTAAGGAAACGTTCAAGTAAAAAGTATTTTTAAGTAGATTGAAACAGCTAACATTGCTAAGCCCTTACAGTGTGCTCATTATAAATGATTGAGACACATTATGGCACATTTAGTGTGTGCCAAGGATTCTCCTGTGCCTCATCTCTGGAGCTTTGCCTGGAATTGAAGGTCCTCCCTTCCTGTTACTGAGCCTCTGTAATGCTCTTTCCAGTATCAGTTGTTACGGACTTTGGTCTGACATCAAAACCATAAAATGCAGGGTACATGGGGAAGATACAACCCCCACACACACTGTTAAATGCATTTGTTCTGGCTGCAGATGAAAGAGATAAAATGTGCAGTATTTAAAAGCAGGAGCTCTTCTGGTCAATTTCTCCAACAATAACTCTACATCACTGTATACAAGGTGCTGGTTCCACTTACTTCCCATGGAACAAATTATCTAACCTCTTGTAAGGGTGTAGAGGGCTTCTTTTATAGCCTTAGAATGAGACTAATAATCTCTGCTTTAATTGCCTTCCAGAAATTAAATTCACTGCATGCAATTGTTAGCAGAATAGCGTTTTTTCTCCTCTCCCCTTCCTCTAGCACACTGAGCATGCACACTGTGATGGAGCTGCACTCCTAGCCCTAAAGTGAGTTTCTGCAACCTGGCATGGCAAGAGGAGGTGTTAAAATTAAGTAACTTTTAAAGTAGGGCTGGAGAGATGGCTCAGCAGTTAAGAGCACTGGCTGCTCTTGCACAGGACCTGGGTGCAGTTCCCAGCACCCATGTAGCAGCTAATAACCATCCATTACTCCAGTTCCAGTGGATCTGACACCTTCTTCTGGCTTCTTCAGACATTGCACACATACTTAACATACACAGAGGCAAAACACTCAAACATATAAAATAAAAATAAATAACATTAAAGTAATTGTAACTTTTTGACTCATTGCCATGTTAAAACAAGGCATCATAATTAAAACATTTCTGAAGCATACATACATACTTGCATTATTAAACTGCATGCATATTGCATCTTCCTAAATTTTTCAGGGTCTCAGTGTATCAGCTACTGCACTTCGCACATGTGTAATGGTGTTGGATATGTTCTGAGTGTGTGGCTGTTTCCTTAGGCAGCTCCTCTGCAATCTTCCCCCTGGTGTTAACCATCTCTTGCTAACAGAGCATCTGTCCTGCTGTCTTGCTGCATCCATGTTTGCCTGGGCCAAAGGGCCTGAAGATGGCTATCTTATGCTCATGAAAGTAAAAACAAACCTGGCCATTTGTAACACATATCTCTCCCTTCTGTGTTTAATGCTGCTTCCTGGGGAACTATGGAAAGAAGCAAAACTTGGCAAATGATGTATATGTGTGAAAATGACAGTAATGCATGTTTTTTTTTTGTATGAAAACTGTCAGTAACATTGTTTCAAGAGAGAAAAAAAGAAGCATATCCTGGAAGTTGGTAAAATATAAGCTCCCCAAGGATGAAGACCTCTGCTCTTTTCACTGTGTTTCCAGGAGCACTGGTTACCCAGATAGTAAGCACTACACAGCCTACGTTCTCTCTACCAAACAAATCTCTCAGGCTCAACTCAGTGCTAAGCTTGGTCCTTTAGGATTAATTTGGCATCATTTAACATACTTTTTTGTTATAGTTGTTGGCAACCAGAAATTTTAATATAACTATTCTGGCCGAAGAACTGATATTCCGATATTTATCAGAGGAGCTGTCTGATAGGAAGAGAATTTATGATGAAGAAATGTCGGAACTATCAAAGTAAGTGCTTGTGCTATGTGACCTTGGTCCTGAGCTCAGGTTGGTGAAGAAAGTCCTTCTTGATCTCTACCTCATTTCATTGTTTTTTCATGACAGAACTGTTTATCCTGTAAATGAAAAACAAAGTTGAAAATATTTGTGAACATGTAAAGAATTAAAAGAAATATTCAAAAGTATATTTTTAATTATATATTTGCTTTCTATACTTAAATAACTTGTCTAAATGGAAAGACAGAAAACAGAACAGAAAGTAGTACTTAGGATTGTGACTCCTCATATTCTTAACAGATTTTTTCCTCTCTTTAGATGGTGAAAGTTTGGTGTTTCCATGTAGACTTTATATCTTCTCTTTCATTGAATATTTGTTTCCTTCGTAGTTTTTGCTTTGTGTAGAATTTTTTAGTGTAATAAAAAGCTATAACTTTTAAAACAAACACAGTGATACAACTCAGGATGTTCTCTCACATCAAATTAATGAGACAGACTTGGGTGTGTGGAGAGTCTTCTCTTGCCAGGGTCTTTGGCTGTCCTGAGTCAGGCCAGAGGGTTTTGCTTTGTAAGTGAGAGGACTGAAGCTGGCTAGCTTGTGCTGTTTTAGCGACTTTTCTCATCTGTTCCTAACAGCTCACATGCCTAAGTTAATGTTTTCCCTTGTTCTGCAGTCTGACCAGAGATGTGCCCATCTTTGTGTGTGCCATGGCCTTCCCCACAGTTCCCTGTCCACTCCATGTCTTTGAGCCCCGCTACCGGCTCATGATAAGAAGATGCATGGAAACTGGCACCAAGCGATTTGGCATGTGTTTATCTGCCAAGAATGCAGGGTAAGAATTGCCAGCATCTAAGGGTCCTAATGAAGTGTACACTTTCTCTTCTTCTTGAGGAGTAGTTAAGGGTGATGCTTGCAGAGCTCTGGTGGGTCCCATCAGTTCCCACAAGGTAGAAGCTAGCCTTAAGGTTAGCCAATACAGTTCCTTTCTTCCTTGACTTGTTCCTACGCCCTCTGTTCAACCATCACACTTGCTCATCCACTACCATGTTGATTCCCCTGCTCTGGCTCATGGAAGCACATGCTTTTGGACCTCCATGCTTCCCTCTGCCTGAACTTCTCTTCTTGCCCATTTACATATAGACAAATCCAGTTCAATTTTACGGACTAGAAAATGGCCACATCTTCAGTGAAGCTTTTCTCACTTTTCACAGCTGTAACATTTTCAGTCTCACTAAGAACTATGGACCTTGTTTTCATGTCTTGTTGCTTCACATCAGTTGCATAGGGAAGATGTTTGAAGATAGCAGACAGTTCCCTTCTGGGGCTGCTATGGAGACTGGGGTCCCTCCATGTCCCTTAGGGCTGCATCAGTACTACATGGCATGATGAGGTTGCCACATCTAAGTGCTAGGTGGTAGAAGATGTCCATGTACTCTTAAAGGACTCTACAGAAAAAAAAAAAAGGCCATCTGGCTTATGCCGCCTGCTGCAAGGAAGTCTGGGAAATGTAGTGTGTTCATGTGCCCATGAAGAAGAGAATGGACTTTAAGGACTGCCCAACAGTTTGTGCCATAAATACTCAGGGATAAATAATTTAAGAACATATACATATATAAGGAATATCCTAACTTTACTGAACGAAGTCCAGGAAGTGCTAACTGGAAATGCCACATTGATGGATGCCACAGAAAGACCATTTCAGTCCAGACAAGTCTATAATTCCAAAGCTATTCCATTCGGCATCTCATGATGATTTTTTTTCCCCATTTTAGAATTAGTGTGACAAAGCAAAGAACCAAGGTCAGATAGTTTTGAAGAAGTCATTCCTCTGACATGAGAATCTTAAACCATAATCAGCAGACAGTGAAACAGAGCATAGAGATCAGAACTAGAGCCACTCTTGTGCAAATTGCAGATTTACATATAATTTCATGAGATAAACCACTCAATAAAAGGTTCCCATAAGTGGATAATGGATAAACTAAACATTAGAACAACAAAAATCTCTGCTTTATACCATGTATACAAATACATACATACATATATGTATATATATATAAAACATTCCTTGTGTGAAAAGTGAAAATCATAAAATATAAAAAATGTAAGAGGTGATATTAGGAACTGTTTCCTTAATTAGGAGAAGATGAAGGTTTTTATATATAATACTGGGTGTACATAGTAGTATACAAGAAGAGATTTGTAAACTAGTATATATTAAAATTCACTCATTAAAAGTCAAGCAAAATGAAGAAGTCTATAGGATTTACAAGAGTGTAGAACCCTGGAGAGAATGTTATTCCCATCCAAAGAAGAAAAATCCAAATACATCAGAGAGTAGAGGCCACTCAGGTCCATCCAGGGAAGGGATAAAAGAGAGAGAGAAATGTGTGGGAAGAATTCAGCTAATTGAAAAAATGGGGGGAGGGATTTCTTTATTTTTATTTAATGTGTATGAGCATTTTGTCAGCATGTAGGTATACTACCTTCCTGCAGTACCCACAGAGGCCAGAAAGGGCATCAGATCCCCTGGAACTGGAGTTACAGATGGCTGTTAGTCACCATGTGGGTGCTGAGAACCAAATCTGAATCTAATGCAAGAGCAATCAGTGCTCTTAATCCTCTGAGCCAATTCTCCAGCCCCTCACCTAATTTTTAATTTTTTGTTAGTTGTTATACTGAGCCTTTAACGGCCAAGCTATCCCTCCATGCCCCTTCACCTAATCTTTAAAAAGGACAGGTTGATGGCCTAGTATGGAACACTGTGAGACTGTGGATCCCCTGGGTGCTATACACAAGAGAGGTTTGCCCCACTCACAGGTTCTTGTCCACAGACAAGACATTCCTGGGTGGGACAGGCTCTGCAGCTGATGAAGACATGGGAGGGTGGAGCTGACGTTTAGAGGCTGAAAACTATCCAGTACTCCCTTGAAAGGCATCTTCAGGGTACCTCCATGTATACCACAGAGGTGAATGAGATTGTCATTAGATAACCAGGAAGGAAGAATTTTATTGGATATGGAAATAGGCTTGTAACTTAAGAATTAATGTTCATCTTAGTTTGGGAGCTACACAGTAAATTTGCTCACCGTAAGACTCTTAAAACCAAGATCCAAACCCTAAGATGGCTGCTTCTTAAAGTTAATAACCTGTTGGTCTGATGCAGAGACACCCTTTGTTCAGTCTGACTTTGTTTTCCTTTTAAAAGCCTTTTAAATTTTGATGTAGCTAAAAATAAAAGCCTCTTGTATTTTAAAAACTTACCGCTTTCCCCAACCATCCTTTCAGGATCTCAGAATATGGCTGCATGCTAGAGATTAAGGACGTCAGGACTTTTCCTGATGGAAGTTCAGTTGTGGATGCAGTCGGAATTGGCCGGTTCAGAGTACTAAGCCACCGTCACAGAGATGGTTATAACACAGCAGACATCGAATACATGGAAGATGAAAAGGTGAGGATCATCTTACTAGCATATTCATAGATGTTGTTTCCCTTACTGTCCTCTCCGTCATGGAAAGAAGTTGTCAGATTTCTATAAGCTGTATTGCTTATTTAATTCTTTTTTTTTTAACTTTTACAAAAACTTTACTGATAAGTTCATACATGTGTATAAGATGTTTTGATCAAATCCATGCCCACTCCCTCCCCTCCAACTGAAGAGGTAACCCTAAAATCTTTTAAGGATTAGATACAAACTCCCAAATACTCTTGACATTTTTGGCCTTTGGAACAAGACTATGTTACTAACAGGCCCAAGGACATTTTGACTTTTAGCCAAGAAACTGGCTACATTTCTTTGGGGTCTTTCTTAAGCCAGCACTTAAATTGTTTACTCTCAGTGGATTTTACCTGAGTTAGAGTTGGTAGAGAAATCTCCTAAAATAAAAAACCCTATTGCCTTTAGGGAGCATGGGCTTGTAGACCACTGATGGATATTCTACCCTGATGGCTGAGAAATTTTTCCTATAAGAGTCAGATACAGTTGACCCTCTACACCTGGTTTCTTAATCCATGGGGTCAATGGATGGTGAATTGAAAACATTACAAAAATAAAATTATGCCTCTAATGAAAATGTACAGACATGTATGCTGTCTTTATTTCTTAAACAGACTTAATTCACTTTATTTTTCCTTCCATAAAAACACTATGTGGTAGCCACAACTGGAACTTGGGTCTTCTGCAGGAAACTCTGGTGTAGGTTTTCATAAGATGGTCAGTGAATTCCTCATAAGGAGACTTGGTGAATGTGGTCAGGGGTCAGGTAGCTGTAGGTCTTGAGATGGCATCAAAGGCAGCCTTGGTGAAGTTTCCCAGGGTGGCAGTGGAGCCCTGACTGATGTGCAGCAGTCATCAGTACCAGCCAGCAGCAGCAGTTTCTTGGGCATGGGAGCAGAGATGATGCCAGTGCCTCTGAGGGCAGGGATGAGGCACACCAGCACAGGGCCACAGTAACCTGTCACCTTGCATGAGGCAGTGTGGGTTTGCCAATCCTGTTCCCCAGTAGCCTCTCCACACAGGGATAATGGAAATCTTGGCCAAGGTGATGGTCCTTTGAATGGCAGTGGCTACCTCCTTGGAGCCCTTAACACCCAGATCAACATGACCATTGTAGTCCCCAGTGGTGACAAAAGCCTTGAACCTGGCCTACCGTCCAGCCGGTCTGCTTCTGTGCTGGCATGATATTAAAACCTCATCCTTAAGGGGTGCCATCAGGAAAAAGTCAGTAATCATAGGCTCTGTGATGGGGAGGGAAGACAGGAAGATCTCCAAGGAATTAATCTTCGTGTTCTGACCAGGTGATCCAGCTTGGTAACTGGGCTCCACAGACTGCCTGGCCCCCACTACAGCCCTGACCCTGACTGTGGCCCAGAGACAGCTGCTGAATCCTCCTAAGCCTAGGTGCCCTGGTCCTGCTATACCAGCACCATCTGCCGTTTGGTGTCTTCCAGAGGAAAAAGCATGTTTGCCTTCTTGTTATTCCCTGAACAACATGGTATAGCTGTGTGTAGCACATATCTATAGCCCCAGCTTTTCTGGACTAAAGAAGGATCCATTGACCCACAAGTTTGAGGCCGGTCTGGGCAACATAGTTTGACACTGTCTCAAAAACAAAGCAATAAAGGATAACAAGTATTTATGTGGCATTTACATTATATTTGGTATTATAAGTAATAAACAGATGATTCAGAGTATAAAGGGGGATGCATGTGGGTTACATGCAAATACAATACCACATCATTTCATGAATTGTGGTGTCCACAGGGAATATACTAGCTCAGTTCCTCACAGATTCTAAGGGACATTTGTGGTTTAGACTCTGCAGGTCATATGGTCTCTGTTACAGCTAAGAGGCTATCTTAGAGTAAAACAGCAGCAATAGATCATATGTAAGTGAGTGAACCTGACTGGTTTTCAATAAAATGTTGTCTATGAAAGCATGGTGGTGACCAACCAGCATTTGACTCACAAGCAGTGGTTTGTCAGTCCTTGATCTAATTATTGGTACAGAATTAGACATAACTTAAAACTGTAGCGCTTAAAAGTGCCTCCCAAATCCAATATAAAAGACTTCAAACTCTTACCCCTTGAAAATTATTTGTATCTAATAGAAATGTCAGGACACATAATTTGACAAATTACCAAAGTATTTTGAACAGAGCTTCAAAAAGGCATGTGCAGAGACATCTCATCAATATCTAGAAACTAGAAACGGTCCAGGTGCTCCTCAGCAGGGAGATGGAAAAGCATCTTCCTCATTCATACAGTGGAGTATTAGTTAGCAACAAAACAAAATGAGCCAGTGCCCTAAACTACATGGATGAATCTCACAGACATGCTAAGTGAGAGAAGTCAGACATGATAAATACATACGGTGTGTTTAGTATTCACAGCATCAGGCAAACGTGTTGCCTCTTACATAGAAGGAACAGACAAAACTATTTTCCAGACATAGAAGGCAGAAAATGTAGGATGGGCTTTGTACCTGACTGGAAAAAGAGCTGTGGAGTCTTTTTACATAATAGGAATATTCCTTTTCCTGTTTAGGGTCATGGTATGATGGCTCGCTTGTGCAACTGATAAAAAACTCTTTGAACCTAACAAGATCTATGATGGTGTTTTGATAAGTAAATTATAAGAAAAACATTAACATAGGAGGAGGAAATCCTTAGAATTATCATTTATTGAAAATTACTACATGCTTATGTTAGTTTTAAAAGAAAACTAGGATGCAACTGATAAACCTCACGTATATAAATTACAATGCTTTTATATTAACTGTGTCATTTTTGTGAAACAATAGAGAATTAGTGAAGGAGTAAATGTCACAGTCACTTGGCCAGTAGACATCACTGACTGTGCTGGTGTATGGAGTCCTTGTCTGCAGTGAATGACTCAAATGCCTCTCTCTTCCTTGGCCAGGTGGAAGGCCCAGAATATGAAGAACTCGCTGCTCTTCATGATTCTGTTCATCAGCAGTCTGTTTCCTGGTTTGCTTCTCTCCAAGATCACATGAAAGAACAAATTTTAAGTCATTTTGGGTTGATGCCAGACAGGGAGCCTGAGCCACAGGTACATCTCCTGTCTTTCATAACACTGCTTACTGGTCCTGCTGTAATGTGCTAAGGCACATCATTCTGATGGGAAACTTGGCAGCACAGCCCTGCACTCCATTACAATTCAGAGCAAGCTCCTAGCAACCCAAGGTAGCACTTAACATAGTAGCATGTGTCCTGGGCAGCAAACAGATGTTTCTACCAGTATGTGAAGATCATTTTTAACAAAGCCATTCTGTTCTCCATGGCTACGAGATTCTGAAATTTCCCTTCTCTTGTCAGCACTGTTAAGATTGAGCTAGCAATTTTATCACATTGGTACGAGCACACGTTTACACATAATGCTGCCTGATGTGTGATGAGTAGATGTTTACTAAATGAAGAAAAAACCCCATCAAACCCTGTAATTCTTGTTCCTAAGTTTCTTGTCTGTCCTATGCTCGTGAGCTGTGTGTGCATTTGTTGTACCTGGTCCTTCAGACAATAAATAGGCTTCAACTTGTGGAGTATTTCTAAATACAAGAGACTCACAGTTGAATGAGAGAGTGGCACAGGTTTCGAACTGTAACCGAAACTGTAAGGCCTTCCAGCTGCACGTGGGTGCACACCTCAGTTACAGAGATTTGTGTGTGTAGGACCAGCATTCAGCAGGTGTGGTACAGGATGAGCTGTATTTTGCCTTTCCTCGTCCATCTTTGTCTTCTCTTGTCTCTTGAGGGTTCTTTCTTTTACCTTCTTCCTGAGTTCTGTTTCTCAAACTCAGAAAAGAGCTTTAAATCCCAGCTTTTCAAACTGTGGGCTGTATCTCCACATGGAGTCACATAACTGAGTGTCGGGGATTGAGAAATAAAAAATTCCCAGCAGTTTAAGGGTTTTTTGTTTTGTTTTGTTTTGTTTTGTTTTGTTTTGTTTTGTCTTTTTGAGACAGGGCTTCCTTGTAGCCCCAGCTGTCCTGGAGCTCTCTATGTAGACCAGGCTGGCCTTGAACTCACAAATATCCATCTGCCTCTGCCTGCAGTTTAAGGTTTCTGAGTGCACAGTGACTACCACAAATGCAAATCAAATGCATAATGAATCTGGGGTGCTTCTAGCTGTGTTTACCCAAGACCTCACCATAACCTTGGTTCTGAACACACAGCTTTACGCTGCCCATGCTGTCATGTGACATACCAATGTGTGCTGCCAAAACACACTGCCTGGGATCTGAGACTTTTGCTTGTTATGCATTATAATGTTTTGTTTTGTTTTTCACTATATATGTACAATTTTTCTGCTGTTACAGGAACATTGCTGTTTAATTTGTAGAAAACAAAGAATACTTTCTACTATCATTCTCAGTATGAATCAAATTAGTATGTTCTTAGATCAGAGTATTAAAGTGTTTGAGCTGGGTGTGGTAGCTCATGCCTTTAATCCTAGCACTTGGAAGCAGAGGCGGGCAAATCACTGTGCAATCAAGGGCAGCCTGGTCAAGTCCCAGGCCAGCTGGGGCTACAGAGAGACCCTGTCTCAAAAACAAACAACTAAAACAAAATGTTTGATTTTTTTAATTGCTGTTTGAGTTGATAACTTGAATATGATTTTTTTTTAAAAAATCAATGAACTTCAGCTTGGAATTAGAACAGAATTTCCAGTTTCTAAAATGGCCCTAAACATACTGTATATTTATATAAAGTGGCTTTCTGAACATTGACAGTTATGCAATCGGAATATTATCCAGCTCTGACACTGAAGATGCTCTGTGTCCTGAAGCGTAGTGTCTTACTTTGCTTTCTATTACTGTGATTAAAAAAAAAAAAAACAAAAAACCTAACCATACAAACTTGGGGAGGAAAGGGTTTATTTTATCTTACAACTCCCAGGTCATAGCTCATCACTGAAGGAAGTCAGGGTAGGAACTCAGGGGGGAGAACCTGGAGGCAGGAGCTGGAGCACAGGCTATAGAGGAACGCTGCTTACTGACTTGCTCTCCTGGCCCATTCTCAGCCTTCTCTCTTATACATACAGGACCACCTGCCCAGGGGTGACACTGCCCATGCTGGGCTAGGCCCTCCTACATAACTCAACAACCAAGAAAATTCCCCACAGATTTGGCCACAGGCCAATCCAATAGAGACAGTTTCTCAATTAAGAATCCCTGGGCTGGAGAGAGAGCTCTGCCGTTAAGAGCACTGGCTGCTCTTGCAGAGGACCCAGGTTCAGTTCCCAGCACCCACATGGTAGCTAACAACCATCTGTAACTCCAGTTCCAGGGGAATCTAATGCCTTCTTCTGATTTCCTCGGGTACTGCACGACACAGATGCACATACACATAGGCAGGCAATGCACGCATATATACATAAAATAATAAGTAAAATACTAAAAAAAAAAAAATCCCTCTACCCAGATATGCCAAGCTGACAACTGAAGCTAGCCAGTACAGTTGACCCCTTGTCAACTTGCCACACAAACACATTAAACCACAACCTTTCCATTTCTTATCCCCAAGATCTCATGTCAATATTAATATTACAACATGAAGCAGTACAACTTTAAAAGTCCCACAGTCTTTAAAAAATTCGAACACTTTCAGAGTGGGCTCTCCTAATAGTTTCTTAACTGTGGCCTCCTGTAAAATCCAAAACAAGTGAAATACTGTTTTATTTCAAAAGGGAAGATTTTGGCACACTTAAGCAAAACCAAAGTCCAGCAAAGTAGCTCAAGGCTAGACATTCACTCAGCGATCTTCTGGGCTCCAAAAGGCTTGAGCAGCTTCACGTCTCTGTCACTGCCATCCACAGGCTCAGACTGGCTTCACTCCACACCTGCCACTGCCCTTGGTGATTGCTCCATGATCCTGGCATCTCCAATATGCTGGAGTCTTGACTGAGACTGAGGCTGTACCTTCAGTAGGTGCTCCTGGCTTCTCGGGGTACAAAGCTTCAGATTCTCTCCATGACCCCTTCAGACCTTCAACACCAGAACCATGCAAGAGACTCTTACATATTACCAAGTTCTGCTTCCAGCTCGAGATAGACTCTGGGGCCCCCTCTGAACCACAACTTTTATGTGCTGGCCTTGAGGAAATACTTCCCAGAAGATTTTGCCACAATGATGCTGGTCTCTTGTTACTTGCTGATTTTCAGCCCCAGCTAACCAGCGTCAACTGTCCAGTAAAGCAAAGGTTTCATTTCAGTGGTTCTGGTCTCCTCTTAATCATAGCTGACTATTCAGTCCAGCTGACCAGAAACAGATTCTCAATTTAAAATACCATACAGACAGCCCTGATAATCTTTACATCCCTTCAAAGCCTCACAAACAAGGCCTCTTTCATCTACACTTCTTTCAGCATAACTGTTTCAAGCTACACAGCAATAGCTCACTAAACTCTAAGCACTCAATGACTTTTCCAACCCAGTGTACCAAATGCTTCCACAATTCCCCCAAAAATACATGGGTTAGGACTGTCACAGCAATAACCCACTCTCTGGTACCAATTTCTCTTAGTTTGCTTTCAATTGCTGTGATAAAAACACTGACCAAAACCAAGTTGGGGAAGAAAGGGTTTATTTTATCTTAGAACTCCCAGGTCACAGTTCATCACTGAGGGAGACCAAGGTAGGAACTCAGAGCAGGAACTTGGAGGCAGGAGCTGAAGCACAGACCGTGGAGGAAAGCTGCATACCGGCTTGCTCCCTGGCTGCTTTTAGTATACAATACAGAACAACCTGCCCAGGGGTGGCACCTCCCACAGTGGGCTGGGCCCTCCCACATCTGTCAACAATCAAGAAAGTGCCCCTGCAGATATGACCACAGGCCAGTCCAAGGGAAATTCCTCAATTGAGGCTCCTTCTACCCAGGTGTGTCAAGTTGACAACTAAAGCCATCAGGCACACATAGAATACTTTGCTTAGCTGTGATTTACTTCTTTGTGTTAAATAAGTATATCCATCTAATTCATATTTTATTTTAAGCTCTAATAGTATAACTATAAGTATATGTGCTTATGGTTTATTAGTAGTAAATTTTTATTTGTCTTAGTAAATGCCGATTTGTATACCTCTTTTAGATACCTTTATGCATTATAGCGTCTCCTAAGTATTTCTTTTTCCTTTTTTTTTTTTTCGGTCTTTTTGAGACAAGGTCTCCCTTGAACTCACAGAGATCTGCCTGCCTCTACCTCCCAAGTGTTGGGATTAAAGTTATGTGCCACCTTGTCCTGCAAGAATTTCTTAGGTGGAAAAAGATGATGAGTGAAGAAAGCTTAGGAAACCCAGCTTTACATTCCAAAGTCATCCCCACATCCTGGCTGACCATCTCATCACACCCTTTTCACATCTGTTACTCATATTTAGAAGGCAAAGTCATTAGACTAACTTGCCATTGGCATGAGAATCATAAGGGTTTTTTTTCCTTATCAACTCAGATTAATCTCTAACTAGTACATGTACTTGCACTCTATTGCTATTATCACAAATAATAACAAGTAGTAATATCACAAGTAATAACAAGGATTTTAGTTAGTGGGGATATTTTATGTGCATTCCATTCCATTAAGTGTGATACCTATTTCCCCCGACTCCATAGGGCAAATGGAAAAGGAGACTGTGAGCTCATGGAGGGCCTTTAGGTTGTGGGTTACCTCTAAAGGGCAGGCCAGAGTCTTCCTGACAATGACTTGGGATGCCCTTTGAGCTTCTGCTAAAAGGTTATTCCTAATTCTCCAGTGAACTTGCCCCACCCTAAGCTAAAACCACTGGAGTCTACTCCTGTTAGCTCCTAGTTGGTACCTGTGTTTGGGAATAGAGGAGACTAAGACTGCAGAAGAAAATAGATTTGGATGTCTTCATCCCAGCCTCCTGAGCAGGAGCAGGTTGAGGATCAACTTTGCTTAGAGCTCAGTTCAGAATATCTGTTTGGTTATGTGAAATAAAGGCTATCATATGCACATACATGTGTATGTATATAAAATTTGCATATATGTCTCATCTATATGTTTATAAATTCATGATAATTACCACATAGAATAACGTGTATCCATGTATGTTTTATACCTGTATACATTTGCCACATTGACTTTAAGATTTTCTTATGTTACTCAAACTTGTATAAATTATACTAATACTTTTAGCTTTAAATAGCTGCTTATAACTTAAAAAACAATAGCATAGAACATTGGTACATGGGAGTAAGATTCTTGGTCTTTCCCTCTGATGGGTATACAACCTTATCTGGAGACTCAGGGGGAACAGAAGCAACTAATTCATGTGTTTCCCTATGGAAAGTGTTTCTCTTGGCAAGCTTTTTGTGAGTTCTTCTGCTGAATATGTGCCATAACAGTAAACTGTGCATTTGGAAGGCTGAAGGAATTGTGACCTAGCCCTACAGAAGAAGGTGGTGTTTAATTCTTGGCTTGAGTTCACTGGTCAAACAAAAGACAACTGGGGAACAGGCCTATACATTAAACACTAATCTTATGCTCTGGTCTTTCACAGAGCAATTCTATTGGCCCTTCCTGGTCCTGGTGGATCCTGGCTGTGTTACCATTGGAACGTAAGGCTCAACTGGCCATCCTCGGCATGACATCCTTGAAAGAGCGTCTGCTTGCCATTCGACGCATACTAGTCATCATTACACGTAAGATGAATAGTCGCCAAGATTTGGCTAACAACAGGGAAAGAAATAATTGATTTTCTCTCTACATTAGGGTTTCTGTAAGCCCCTGTGCTTGGATGAGTTCCCAGGCATGGACAAATATCCAACCTATTCACTGCACTTTACAAAATGCTTGTCCATAAAGTTGTAAATGGAACACTTGCCAAAGGGTGACTTTTTCCCAGAAGTTATAAGTCTGCCTAATACAATCTGACACTGTAAAAGATTAACCCGAGGTTCAAGTGGAGCCCATGGTTAGAAACCACTTAAGAGATCTCTTCAAAGCAGATGCTTCAGGAATACAGTTCACTACCAGCATGGGACAGCACACATGGTCTACATGGGACTTGGGTTTCAAAGGGGACTAGATTCCTAATCAAGGCCTTTCTCTGAAATACGGAAACTGTGTGTGTGCCAGTGACTAGACAGTAAGTAGGAACCACCTTTTCATGCAAGAACACTCATATTAGAACACAGGCTAACCAAATACTCACCTAGGCTTTGTGTATTGCTGTGATGTTGTTTGTAAAATTAAAGAATCAAATCCTTGTCACTCGTTACCTATCAAGTCATAATTCCTGGATAGAGCTGTGTTTCGTGCCCTGTTGTAGTCTCAGGTGTTGTAAATTCTATGTTGTAATCAAATGAAGGTGGAAATGCAAGAAGATGTATCTAGAAATGTCTGAGAATAGCAGTTATTTTGAGACTATGTGTTTGTACACGCCATAAAGAGTAAGCAAAATTGAGTTAAACCTTATGTGCATTGGAATGCGAAACATACAGCCGAACTGTTGGAAAGAACCCCATGAAAGCACAACCCTGTCTCTTGGAGTTGATGGATACTAAGCACTTGGGAAACAGCCTTTTTTTTTCTACCAGAAGCTGCATTAGAAATTAGGCCCGTCAGTAGCTACACGAAGCTGCCATGCAGTGGTAGTCTGTCTTCTGTGGAAATAATGCATGAATACACAGGAGAGAAAGCTGGTTTCCACTGTAAATATTCAGTTTCTCCAAAATCAAATGAAAATTGTCTTTGGATTTTCTTTTTGAAATAAAGTTTTATGTTTATTAGACTAGAAATTATCCATTAACTAGTAGCAGTAATAACTTCTGGCCTCCAATATTTGTTGGTAATACTGATCAGACTAACTTGAATCTGAAATACTGAGACATTCCTGCTATCCTATCCAGCTAGTCCAAAGGGCTTCTTAGTTTGTGAAGTAAGCATCCTTACCCCACAACCACTGAACAAATCTCAATGACAAGTTTTGCTTTATTCATCCAAGATATGTGATTTTTTTTAGGTTAAAAAATATACTTTAGAATACAAAATATTGAAGGTTCATCAATCCACCAAACTTTTTATTAAAAGGACCTTATGATCATAATGCTCATTTATTTTATTGTAGTTTTCAGTAGCTAAAACTCAGTTTTATTGTGGGACTTAGAAAATATTATACCTGTGTAACTTAATTAACATGAATTAAAAGCACTGTGGTCAAGCAATTTCATGCATGAATAGTAGCATTCAACTTTCCTCATCATTATAACAGAATCTGACCACTTAAACCAAAACTGCATCTCACATGCCAGAAGACCTTTACTGGAAGGGATTTGTGAAGACTAATGTGTTTGGCTATTCTCTTTTGGAAATTTTTCTGTACCTTAATGATATATGAAGTTGTGTTGCTTTTTCCATTTGGAAGTGTTTAAATAACTGTTGTGATCAGTTTCTCCAGGAGCCTTCCTGAAGTTCAATTCTGTGCTGAGGTGGTATTTGGAGACTTTTGCTTCCTCATGCTTACTTGTTAGATGTTATACCTCACCAAAATACTTGGAATCAGTACCATTGGGTTGTTCTTCTGATTAAGTCTGCCTCTTCTGAGTCTTCTCATCCTGAGTGTTTTTGTATAAAAGCCTGTGCAGTGACGATGTAAAGGAAAACAATGCCAGTTTTGGGGTTTTGATACCAAAGGGAATTTGTAAGATTGCCTTATGTTCTGTTTCACAGCACACCTCCAGATATTGCACAGTAGTAGACCAATACTTACTGAGTTCATGGATGACACTGTGTGTGAGGAAGTTAACCAAAGTGAGAGTGTATCCCACTATCATGTTATGAAGGAAGCCTCCATTTCCAAACTTAGAGACACCCAAACTCTGCTTTGCTACAAATCTAGCTAAAACCCAGCCATCTGTCAGCTTCCCTCTCCCACCTTTTCACTTTGTCTTTTTCTTATCATTTCTTCTGTAGTCACAGAAAATAATATAAGCCCTCATTTAAAGTTAGGGCATTCCAGTTTAATTTTACTGAAAGCATTATAGTATGAACGCTCTAATTATACCAGAATGAAAGCAGAGAAGAGGACCGGGAGTCAGTGGGAGTCTGTTCTCTTATGCCTTGCTGTAAATTCTGATAGGTGTTTTTTCATCCATTCTCCTGTGTGGTGTGACTCATAGTTACCCACCTGCTTGTGACCAAAATGCAGCAGAAAGCCCATGACATATGGTTTTGTATGTTTTGTTCCCTGTGTGTCCCCATTTCAGAACCTAAAGCTAGGATGTTTTCTAAAGTTCCAAATTAAAATAATTTTAAAATGTAAGGCTTATCCATGAGCTACAATGTTTCTCTATTTATCAAATTCTATTCTGTTGTACCATTTCCATGACCAGAAATGTGTCCTTTTCTGTCAAATCACCCCCAAACTCTTTCCCCCAGGATCACCAAGACATTTTAGTAAATTTTCTATTACTACATGTGTCAAGTTTCACCACAAGACTTTTGAATCATCATGAAACAAAATATATGGGTGATAAAGTGCTATAATATTATAATTTTGTCATAAATTTACTTAAAAATTGGCCAGAACCACATTCAAAACCTTATATTGGCATAGCTGTATTATGTGGACTCTGTTTTTTGTTTTTTTGGGTTTTTTTTTTTTTACCAGATATGGCTGTGAGTTAGCTATATTTGGTCATATGGACAGTGGAGGCAGGCAGCAGATAAGAGTTCTTTCTCCTTAGCACATCCCTGCTCAGTCTTCTAATAGTATGGTTCACCAAAATGTCATTCCTAGTGAAATGAGATCTGAATGGGTAGTGTGAGCCGTGTAGGGAAAAAAAACTGAACCCTGAATGTTGTTACCTCCTTTTCTTTTGTGGAAGACACGGAAGTCTGAGCAGTGACTTTTGACTCCCACGAAAGCCTTTGCACCTTTCCAGCTCCCCACCTAACTTGATCTGACACTCAACGCTCGACTGGAGCAGCCTATATCATAACCTTTTAGAATCACAAAATACTGAAGAAAAAGTGCCTCACTTGCCTACCAAGTCAAATTATCTCTGAATTGTGTTCATGTCTTAATTTATAAAGGAGACTGAATGATGACATAGAGGGGTGAATGCCATTGAGAGAAAAGTTTATTGTTTCAGTTCCTCTAGAAATGAGAGACTCATCAGCCAGGGCACATGGAGAAGCACTGAGACCAGGCAGGAACAGGAATGACACTCAGAGTCCATTCATGGGCTTCAGTCTTAACCACAGTTTGTAATGGCAGCTGAACAATAGAACGGAACTCCTTGACCCATCCAAGTCCTTCTATGATGAGGGTCTGTTAGAAGTGAAAAACCCTGTTTCCATAGCATATGAGAATTAAACAACTCCAAAAGCTTATTACTAACTGCATGAATACCTCCCACTTTGTCTTTAGATCTCTGACAAACTTGAGCAAGCTCTGCGGGTTGAGGTGACTTAGGATGGAAAGAGATCCCTTCCCTATTGTTCATACTGGGCTGGAGTATGCTGTGGAAACAGATAGGGTTTTTCACTTCTAACAGACCCTCATCATAGAAGGACTTGAATGGGTCCAGGAGCAGCACGCACCTTGCCCGTGGTTTCCTTCTCAGTTCCTGATATAAGATCTGTGAACAAAAACCATCTAGTACATATTATATAATAGAGAAACTCATAAATCAACACACCAGTTCATTAAACCCAATACTAAACTCACACAGTCATGGTCTCCATCTTGTCCAGAAATGGTTGTAAAGTAGCAGGGTTCAGTAGGTTGCAATGGTTTAGATGGAGATCAAAAGAAGACAAAAGAATTTCATGGGCTACTCTGATTGGAATTCAGTAAACTTTCCACAGCTTATAGAGCATGCAAGAGCAGTTCGTTCCCTAAAATTGACTCAGATGAGGCCTCTGCCAGTTCTTAGTGGCCTCTGCTACTGCTGCTTTCCATTAGGACGTCCCTTACTCTCCCTGCCATGTGCACACAGTGGTCCTCAGTCCACTCCACCCTCTTGTCTAAAACTTTGATTCCTGATGGTTATGCTCATGAACAAATAATGTGAAAGACTTAGTATAATTTGTAAGTCCTACAACTGGGGTTGATTACAAGGCCAGCTTCACTGAAAGCTGCTCCTCCCTGTCTTTTCAAGGCTAAGGTTCTAGTCAGTTCCTATAATAGCAAGGCTGTTAGGGGATTTGGAACCCACAGTAGGCCACAAATCCAAGCAGACCTTTTGTTTATCTTTTCTTTGTAGACCAAGGAAAACAAATAGTTTTTAATTCTCTCAGATAAGAAATGTCTTAAACAGTCAGATTGTGTTCTAAATAATAGACCTTTTGTCTTGAATGCTGATTCTTTCCATTGGAATGCCGTGACATTCTGTAAGCCCTATAAGAGGTAAACTGAGTCATTTTCAGAGCTATCTTTAGTGGGAAAACACAGCAAAGGGTCAACTGCACACTGCAGTTGTCTGGGAAAACAAGTGGCTTTCATAGACCTCTGTGGTGCTGTGTCCCAGGTATGCTATTGGCTTTTCCACATGAAGGCAAACAAATAATAATCTTTCCCTATAACTAGAATGTGAAATCAAGCTGAATAGAGGTCTGTTACTATGAACCATTTTGACACCGTGGGCACTTTAGACAATAAGATGTTAGGATTTGAAACAACAAGAAACCTAGGTGTCGTTTTATTAATTGTTGGTCGACCTCTAAGCTCATCCATTTGGTTGTTTACTGATGGGATTAGAGTGTCAACACAGATTTCAAAGTCCCTTTTTAAGTCTCCTACAGTGGGGAGAGCCCTCACTTTCTTCAGGTGGGCTCAGTCTATTTGGACTTTTATAGACTCCACGCTTTTACCTACTGTGTCAGAAGAAATCATGCATAAGAATTCAGGCAGTTCAGGAAAACTGGGTACAAAAGGCCAGAACTCCACCCATACCAATTTCTACCTGTAGAGACCCAACAATTCCGGTGCTGCAGAGTCAGGAAATGCTAAGATTATTTCACCTTCTGAAGAGAAACTAACGTGTCCCTTTAGTTTAGAGAGTAGGCTTTGCCTTCACGAGTTCACTGACACAGCATCACGGAAACAGGGCGCTTTCTTTTAAACATGACCCCACTGTCATCCAGACAGGGCCAGATATAGGACCTATGGCTTGAGTCTCCTACCACAGAAATGACCTTTTTACTCCAGGGACATGCTGACTCATTAAAATTTTGTTAAATTAAGTGGCTCCAGTATCCACTAGGACAGTGTAGGATGCCCCATTTATTTCATTTTTCTCTGTCTCCTCAAGGCTGTTAATGAGGAACATTATACTGGAAAATCCCACTGAGCCTCATTAATGTTGATTATTTTCTTGTGGGCTGTCTGTAGGGAGAAAACAGTCTGTTCCAAAGGAAAGAGGATGATTGGCAGGCTGTCATTAAAAGGGGGTATGATCTCCTTGTCCCCCAACAGCAAAGGCAGACACCCACCCAGAGGTATAGATTTCCTTGTTCTGTGTACTTTCATCTTTGGTTTAAAATTAGGACAAGAAAAACATTCTGGCTTGGGATTGTCCCTGTAATTGTTATAGCTGGGGAGAACTGAGCCTGGAGCCTCAAAAGTCCTCAGCCAGGGCCAGTAATTAAGCATCCTGTGACTTCCCATCTCAGCTTTTTTCTTTTCTTTTTTTCCTCCCAAGTAGCTGGGACCAGAGATGTGTGCCACCCTGCCCAGCTTTACGTTTCTTAAGTAAACTACTAATTCAGGGTCAAGTTCATGTACAAATAAAGCAATTAATGCCATTTCAGTCCCTGTAAGAAATAGTCCTTGTTGCATTTCTACCTCAAAATGCTTCACAGTGTTTCTGAGTGAGCTCTGTAATCTGAAACTGGTTCATTCCTTTTTTACCTATGAGGTGTATAATGGCCCACCCAGTTTCTTATGGAAAAACTTCAGGAGTTGAATTTAAAAGGCTTTTCTCAATTTCCCCAGGCCTCTTGGCCCATCCCTTGGTTACTAAGAGGTTTTAGAATGATTTTTAATAATAGATTCTTTCTAGTTTGTTTCTGTCATACATGTTCAGAGTTCAGGCTTCTTCAAGTCCTAATGATGTGAGAATGGGTTGGTAAAATAATGGTGTATCCCACTTATCAAGAGTCTAAATTCCTTGAAAATGTTTGAGACTTTTTTGGGGGGTTGCAGCAGGGAGGGGGGTCCTTAAAATGGCTTTAGGTTCTGCTATAAACCTGGAATGAAAGTGTTTAACACAGGCAACTTTGGTCAGAAGATCTCCATTTGTAAGGCCTCTATTTTTAACTTTCTCTTTTATAATCTCAAGGAGAAAAGGAAATCCATTTTAAAAGAGTCACTGACTCAGTGTTTAGGTGAAAATAGATGGGGAGAAGGAGTCATCAGACTCAGGTCCAAGTGCAGTCCTCTTTCCTCTTGTCCACAGTTTGTCCCTTAAGCTTTCCATTTTATTTTTCCAAAGAATCTTTCTTAGACATTTATTTTTATTATTTTTAAAGTGTGTGTGTATATGTGTGGTGTGTGTGCATGTGCATATGAGTGCAGGTGCCCATAAAGGACGCAGATGTTGAATCCTCTGGAACTGGAGTTATAGGCAGTTGTGAGCTGCACAACTTGGGTGCTGGGAACCTAGGTCTTCTGCAAGGGCAGTACACACTCCTAACTGCCAAGCCATCTCTGTATTCTCCTACCACCAAAGAATTTTTTAAGGAAGTGACTTTTGATTCATTTAGTCTAGATACTTACACATGCCAATTAAAGAACACTTTTTTGAGGATGGGTCTTTGTTTAGATTGTATGTGTTGTAAATGTAAACATTTCTGTCCAAATGAAAACTTCCTCAGTGTGGCCATTGTTTCTCTAGTCTGTTATTAATAGATCTGTTTCCCCTACAAACCATGCTTGTTTGTACCCATAATTCTGACACATGAGCCTAGCAAGTGTCCCCAAAGATGGAATACCAGACTCTTTGGATTGTGACAAAAACCATTATCCTAAATCAAAAAATAACTAAAGAACTGAAGTAATCCCTAACCATAGTTCTTAACTGGATCCCATCCATTTAACTGTCAAATCAATTTATTCTGAACCCAGTTAAGATTCTGTCTAACTTAGACACCCATGCCCTCTTTATTGACATCCAATTCATCAAATAAAAAGAAAGAAGGAAGGTTTGCTCAGATGCATGGGGAGGACTCATAGGACCACTGTACTGTAGTAGGATCCCTGTCAACGGAAACATAATCACCCAGCACAGGAGTGTAAGTTGGCAGTGTTCAACCTGGGACTGCCTTGGGCTTCAGCCACCATGACTGGTTGACATTCAGTTGCTTGATACCAAGATATAGTGCTAGGCTAGATTACTTCTTGCTTTTGCTTCAAGCTAGGTTGCAGTTCACCACGTACCAAGAGGCCACCCCAATTTTATCACCCAAGTACAGAGGCTAGTTTAGGTCAGATTGAATTCGCTTAACAAGGAAAGAGCCTGAACCCGCTGTTGCAAAGAAGCCTGTTGCTGTCAGCCATCAGTATGGCAGCCTCTCCCTACCCTGAAGGAGAACCTGAACCTGATTAATAACAGAATTCTGAGGACAGGCAGGTAAATATGACTTTTAAGGAGGAAGATGGATTTTGTGACATGAACTTATTTAATCTTTGCTTTTTAGGGGTTGTTTTTAAAACATGCATTGGGCTCTTCATTGTTTTAACTTTAGTAGTTTTGTCAAGTTTTGTACTGTGTACGGGTTGCTCATTGACCAACTTATCTCTAATACTTCTGGTTCCTTACTTAACGCAGTATTTTCCATTAAACTCTGGAATGGCATGCTTAGTAGACAGGTTGGAAAGCTGTATATTCACATACTGTTTTCTTATGATGGTGGAGGGTGGTGGAAGATGGAGCAATTTAATTTTATACTTGTGAAATTATTTTACCAATTAAGAATATGATGTGTGTGTGTTTTAGAAGAGCAAATTTGAGTAAGTTAAATTGAAGTAAATGAATTTAGTTGTGGTTTTTGACTGTTCAGAGGGAGGCAATGTATTATAGTCATTCATCTGCCTTTACTTTTGTTTCCTGTTTAAGTAAGATAAAGATGTTAATAACAATATTTGGCATTTTTTGTTGCTTATGTGAGGCCAATTTTAAATGTTGCAATATTTACTTCATTGTATTCTTGTACTGTTTATTTTAGTTAATTGAAATTGTGTATCTAATATGTGGTATTTAGAGTAAATAAAACTTCGTGTTGTAAATGTTCTTTAATAAATAATCATACCCAAGTAACAAGGTAAATGACTAGAAATGTGAGCACATTTCTGTGTAGGACGTTGAATTTGTCTTCTGGTGCTAGGCCAACAAATTATAATGGGTGTTTTGGCTGAAAACAGTAGAAATTTATTATTTTAAAATTCTGGAGGTTAGAAGTCCTCAGTCCAGGTGGTGGAACTGTGCCTCCTAGGAATCCTGGGAAGAATTTCCCCTTGTATATTCCAGCTCTGGTTGTCTCACTGGTCATCCCTCATGTTCCTTGGTACCAGACTCCAGTCTGCTGTTCATCAACATGTGACGCTCTGCCCTCATGTGTCCTGATGGCCCTTTCCTTACATAATACACTACTTACTGGATATGGGTCCATCCTAAACTAAAATGAATTCACCTTGACTTGATTACACCTGCAAAGGCAGTATCTTCAGATGAGGTGACCTATACAAATTCTGTTTAGACATAATTTTGAAGGAACATTATTTAACACAGTAGATGTGGAATTAGTCCAACTTAAATCAGTAGTAGAAAAATAAGAGCATCAGTGGCTGTCAGCGGCTTTTCCTGAAAAAGAAAAAAATAACTGGTCTGGCAGTGCTCAAAGTACTTACTTCAATCCCCAGCACAATATAGCTGGGTGTGGTGGTTCATGCCAATATCCAGTACTTGGGAGGTGGGGTCAAGAGGATCAGAAGTTCAAAACTATTCTTCACTACATGGAAATTTGAGAGAAACTGGTTTATGTGAGACTCTGCCTCAAAAAACACCTACAAGCAAATAATTTTTTAAGATTCTTTTGGTTGAGGACAGATAAGATTCAGTAAGAATTGAAGTGGTGGGGCTGGAGAGAGAGCTCAGAAGTTAAGAACACTGGTTGTTCTTGCAGAAGACCCAGGTTCGAATCCCAGCACCCATATGGCAGCTAAAAACTGCCCGTAACTACAGTTCCAGGGAATCTAACAGCCTCTTCTATCCTCTGCAGGCACTGCACGACACAGGTGCC
>NW_008348662.1:2107882-2114526 GCF_000622305.1 Nannospalax galili | reverse complement strand
TATAGGAAAGCAGTGCTTCACAAGAAAAATAATACAGAATTCACTATGAAAGGATGTGTTTATTTTTAAATTTTAAAAGAAATACATTGAAATTTTGAAGATAGTACCTTCAGCACAGAATGCACCAACTTTTATTCATTCTGACACTTTATGCCACACTTTTCTTATCATGTTATTGGCATAGTTTGATCATCTCTTCCTATGACGTTTTTCTATTTCTTCAACTTTCCAGATAACATTTGTTTACTTTTAAGTATTGAATGTGCATTAATTGTACAAAAAATAGGTTTTTTAATATCGTTTTTTCTATGACAAGTTTCTAAAGGAAGAGTGAAAGCTGATGTGGCTGGTGGTGAGAACAGTCATGCCACCTCCTTGGGAAGGGAAGCAGGAGGGTAGAGCATTCCAAGGCCAGTCTGAGCATATAGCTCAGGAGTAGAACACTTGCCTAGCATATGTGAGGCCCTGGGCTCAGTCATCAGTACTACTGAAAATTTAAAAATACTTCCTCTAACATGGCTATTGAAAAACATATTCCAGAAATTTAAGTTTTCACAGATCATTATTGGTAATATTTAAATTATTAGGATTACTGTCAGATTTGGGGAAAGCTATATGGAATTCACCCATACAAGCTACATTCAGGCACTCCCCCAGATTTCTCAGTGGTGACTGATATCAAGGCCTCTAGCACTCTCTAGTACAGCTGTGTGATGATGACAGTGATCTGATTGTGCTGGCTCACAGGGGCACCCTTAACCACAGGTGGCTGTTAAGCACTTTAGGATGCGGCTAGTGTGGCTGGAAAAGTGAAGGTTTTATGGGATTCTGTTTTTATTCATGGCCTTTCACCCATAAAACTAACACTTTCAGCCCTGTGGTCCAACTTGGTTCCCTCTCCTGGGCCTCGGTCCAGCACATTGACCACATCAGCAGTCTGGGGCTTCAACCTATGAACTTATTGAAAACTAACCAAAGATACTGAGTTCTAGAACACACTGTCTGCCTCATTCACCAGCCACTGTGTCTTTGGCCTGACCAGACTATGGAACAAGCATATTTAGAGATGAAGAGCCCTGTGCTTCTTCATGGATTCCTCTTTAACGTTCTGGGACAAACTATCATTTTCATTCAATCCACACGAAGTCAGGAAGGGGTGCATAACACTGCATCCATAACAAGCATCCCCAACAAAGATTTATTATTTTACTAATATGACATGTTTATCTTTGATGGGCACCTGTGATTATGGGCCCAGATCCCCTCCAATGAGCAAATGGCTTTTGGCTGTCAGCCCTTCTAGAGGATCTCATCATCCTACCAAGTGACTCCCTTTCCTGGAAAGTTCACATTTAATGATGACACAAAGACCTCTCCATCTTAGTCAAGCATAGGACTCTCTTGTGGGCCCAGTTAATGTCCAGCTGTATGTGAGCTCAGCTGAGACTGTTGGCTGTTCTTGTTGGATAGGTGGATTCCTCCTTTTGCCCACCTCACTTCCTTAGGTGTGATTCCCATGAAGAACACAGAAGTGCATCTTGCACCTCCTACCATGAAAGAAGCACATACCTTGTAAGCCTCTTTAGGTTTTGGAAGTAGCTTTTCACATGCCTGGAAGCAGTGCTCTGACTGTAGGCCAGGTGAAATGAAGAATTGGCCAGCTCGGCTAGGGTACAGAGTGAAGAGGGTTCTGCACCAGGATCCAGCTATGGCGCATGGACCCCTAACACTTGGGCCCTGTAGCCTGACAATATATGGCCTTAGAGACATTGCTGGTCAGTGTTAGAGGCTGAGTTGTGTCCCCTTCTCTTATCACAGAAGTTCATTCCTCAATACTTCTGAATATGACCATGCTTGAAGATAGTCTTTGTGGAGGCAAGCGGAAAGGGGGTCATTAGGGTAGACCCTATTCCAATATTACTTGTGTAAAACATAGGGAGAAGATGGCCATGTGCAAGTTACCATGCTTGAAGATAGTCTTTGTGGAGGCAAGCGGAAAGGGGGTCATTAGGATAGACCCTATTCCAATATTACTTGTGTCCCTATAGAAAGAGGAAGTTTGGAAATGCATCCATACATACATAAATGTAAAACATAGGGAGAAGATGGCCATGTGCAAGTCAAGGAGAGAGGACACCAAAGGACCCAACCTTGCTGATGCTATGGTTTTGGACTTCCTGTCCATAGCCAGTTGTGTAAGCCACTGTCTGTGGCTCTTTCTTAAGGCAATCCTAGCAAACTAATACTATGGGCAAAGGTGCTATGTGGAGTTTACAGCAAACCACCACAAACTGCATGAGGTGCCCATATAGCTACAACCTCCCAGGATGAGCCAGGTTCCGACAGACCCACCAGTCATAGGCAGCATGGGACAGCAAGAATCCATTGCAGGTGGAGGCGGTACATCCAGTCATGCACAGGCAGGATGCAAGAGCACAATCACACAAACAGGTGACCCAAGCTTCAGCATTATTCTCAGACCAGTGCCTCCTATCACCTCATACCTGAGTCTGTGTTAGGAATACAAAAGAACAGACAGGAGAAAGAAAATGACCAAGCTTAGTTCATGATCAAGTAGACTTGGTGTGGATATATGAGCTTAAAATTTATGGCAGCTGCATACAGTAAAGGGTGGTTTTAAAAGAGCAGTGAGGGACAAGCTTCCTAGTGAGCAGAATTGGGGGCAGAGCACCTGCTCAACCACATTTAGGTGAAGAAGAGTAGGCAGTTAGACTATATTATGGATTCACAGGCAGTGCCAAGTGACTTATCTGACTTCAGGAGCCTAGAAAGACTGGCAGATCTGGGACAGGATGCAGAGGTATGGCAGGGGTGGGGGGAAGGGTGAGGAGTGGGAGGTGGCATCTGGGGACATGATAGAATGATGGCTCCCACATCTAATGTTAGTTTCCTGGAGGCCATTCACCTCAGAAGAGGTGCCCGGGACCTAGTTGATAAGCTTACTCAGTCAGCCTTTGTCACTGGCCACCCTAGTGCTGGCCCAGCGGTGGGAAAGATGGAGACTCTGAATGGGCCCAGTGGTACAGGCTTTCATTTGCCAAAGCTAACACAGCTACTGCTTCCACTCAGTGCACAATCTGCCATTAACAGAGACAAGCCTGGGCTTAGAAGTAAGCTGATCCCACTGGATCCCTTTCCCTCTACAAAGACCAGCCATTAATTCTGATAGAAATAGACATAGTCAGCATAGATTTATATTGTGTGACCACAGGACTCTTCAGAAGCACCACCAGAGTGTTCATGGAGTGCTTACTTCATCAGCATTCAGAAGGAGCCTGGAAATGCTTCTTACAGCACAAAAGCATGAGAACTGGCTATCACAGGGGAACCACGTCACATGTGGACCACCTAGGAGCTGTTGGTGTCACAGGAACTTAGAATGGCCTGTTTAGCACAGAGCCAACTCAGAGGTGCTAATTACAAGAACAGAATGCCACCCTCAGGATGCAGGAGACACTTATGGTCAAGCATCTTTAGATGGCACTCTGTCCCATAGGGTGAGAACCCAAGGGTCTGAGAATCAAGAGGTGGTACCTCTAATTCCCAGTCTCCCCTTGGAGCATTTGTGCTTCCCTTCAGTGCTGCAAGCTCCCAAGACTGAAATGTCTGGTGTCTGGGGATGCGACAAGAAATCAGTTGAATTACACAGCAGTTTCAATCTGGTCACTCAAAGGTGGTCAGGAAGGAGGACCGGTTGCCCTCTTGAGGGGGAGGTTGCGTGGAACTGAGGTGAACTCTGTGAGTGCCTCTTGAGATGCTCTTGTTCAATGTCAGTGATAACGGACAAGTGTAGCAGTCCTAGCTGGAGGAGGGTGTGGGGACAAGGGGCTCATGCCTCTCAGGGATAAACTTCTAGACCAGTCCACCAGGAAAGCTGCCAGGAGTAGCTGAGGTCAGCACAGCACAGAAGGGAAAAGACAAGCACTAACAGTGACCCAGAGTCCACATCACAGCCAGAGCTGTTGGCATCCAACCTCCTTTTCTATTTTCTCTTATAAGATCCTAGGGATCAAATCCAGGGCTTCCTGCACATCTAGAAATTTGTTCTGCCACTGAGCCAAATACCCCCACCCAGCCACCTTAAGTCTTCTCCAGGAACACTGGGATCTTGCATAGATGTTTCCAGAATATACACTTGGAGGCAAATCAGAGAAGCCCAGTGTGGACTGTATCAAGCATGTGGATGCACTGCCCTGATCTCTTATAATAAAGGACTTCTCTGTGGCAACTGGACATGCCATCTGTATACAGCTGCTGCTCTCTGCTCTGGAACTGTCTGAGCTGCAGAAAGCTGCCTCACCCATGGTCATTCTGCCTCCTGGGCAGTTCACATCTGTGACTGATGCATAACGGGCTCTGAAGGCCTACTGCCTGACACAGGCCATCACTGAAGGATCATTCTGGTTGTTGAAGTTATTGATTGACTTGCATTGCCATTTAACTGCTCTCTTGGCCCTCTTCTCCTCCCTCTTTTTCCATCAATGTCAGTTCTAAGGATCCATCTGGTATTTCCCAACTGTAATATCATTCACAGTTGGGAAATATACAGGCCGCAGACTGTGTTAAACACAAAATCCAGTATCTGTTTGAGGAATGTCTAGAGGGACACACTAGTAGTGGAGGGGTGTTGGCAACTAAAGACTGATCAAGGGACACAACCAAGGTCTGAGTGGACTTTCTTTAGTCATCCAAACCCAGGGGATTGACTGAGGCACACATGGAAACCCTCCTCAGACTCTTCTGTTTTCATGGCCTGGAATGGAAAAGCTCCATGCTTAGCTATTGTTTAGATGAATTGACTAAGTGTCAAATCCCCGTGGTGGGCAAAATAACATCCCCTACCAAAGTTGTCCATATTCTTATTCCAGAACCGGCTTGCATGCTTCTGTACAGCTGAATCATGTTCCCACAAATCTATAACACCCTACCCCCCAGTGTCTTAGAATATATCTGTAGAGGGAGGACCTTTAAATGCTTAAAGAGATAATTAACATTAAATGGGGTCATGAAGGTGGGCCTTAATCCAACCACATGTGTCTTTATGAGATGAAACAGATACCAGGGATGCACCTTCAGACAGAGGGCTGTCTGAGGAAACAAGGTGGCTGCGCTGGTTAGTTTTCGTTAACTTGATACAAACTAGAGATGTCTGGGAAGAGGGAGCCTCAAATAAGGAATTTTCTCCATCAGATTGTCCTGTGGGCATGTCTGTGGTAGCATTTTCTTGATTGCTAATTGACGTAGGAGGGCTCAGCCCACTGTGGGCAGTGCCATTCTGAGGCAAGTGGGCCTAGGCTGTATAAGAAAAGTAGCTCAGCAAGCCAGGGAAGGCAAGCTAGTAAGCAGCGTCCCTCCGTGGTCTCTGCTTTAGTTCCTGCCTCCAAGTTCCTGCCTTGAGTAACGGGTCATTTCTTCAGAACGAAAAGCAAAGGAACCATGAGGCGTAGACAAGAAACAGCAGATTTCTCCCATACAGAGCGCTCATATCACCTCTTTCCCAACAGACAAGACTAGGATGCTGTAGGTCAGCTATTGAATGCAGGGGCTCTGGCTCCTATGGGCAGCTCACAGATAGCACATCATAGCTGATTCTTCCTAACAGGTGCCTCTTGGTTTCTTCACTACCTTCAAATTGTTCCAAAAATGCATTTTTTGAGGAGCGATCTTGTTCCACCAAAGTCCTGCAGAGGAAAGCTAAGCAATTACCTTAGATACAGCCTGAATGAATAGCAGGATCCTTAGAAGCCTAGCTCACACTGAGGCTCCTCATTGCTGGGGTTGCGTTTTTATGCTTCATTTTGTTTCCATAAGGGAATAATCCATGGAGTGGTAGACAGAAGGAAGATGGGGCAGGAGAGGAGAGAAGACCTTATTTGTACCCAGAGTTGTTTGGATGGCACTTTCTTGCTGTCTACCTCTGGATGTCTACCTCTGCTAACAGGAGGGGGCTCTGAGAGGCCCTAGAACCTTGCTACAGTTCAAACAAACACAGGTAACTGCATAAAAGCAAATTGTAACACCCAAATAAATCAGGGTACCATTGGATTGCTTTTAACTCTAACAGGCCACTCTTAGCCATCTCAGTGAGAGGAGAGCTTTGGGAAAGTGACAGCCACTGGCAAAGGAGACTGGTACTTGTGTCTCACCCTAAACACTGTGGGCCTAAGGTAATGATGGGCAAGGTGAACATGGAGCCCCAGGTCCACTCACCTGCTAGGTGCCCAGGCAAACAGACTGAATAGCAGAACTTGATCTGAGTCAGAAGCAGGGTTTCCAGGCCCCCAGACTACTCTGCACAAGTAGAGGCACAAGCCTTGTTTAAATAAGAGCAGGCTGAGCCAGGTCTCTGTTGAAACAGAGGCTTTGATCAAATGGTTCTGAGGAGTGTCTAAGGAAAGCAGACCAGTCAGTTCTGACTGCTGTTTCCCAGGAAGTATTAGGAGAACAGGATTAGGGGTGGATGCAGTCAGTAAGCAAAGAAGGCTCCGCATCTGGAGTCATGTACCTGGTAAAAAATGGATGTCCCAAAGCAGATCTGGGCACAATTGTGAAGAACATGGGATCACCCAAAGGGGGTCTTATGGCCTCTCCCATCTGCAGTCTGACCTTTAGAGACACAACAT
>NW_008348662.1:2065827-2107831 GCF_000622305.1 Nannospalax galili | reverse complement strand
AGATCAACAGCAAACCTGGGGTGTTTGTTTCCCTGCCTCTCTTTTTCAGTCCAAGTTGATTTTTTTATTCGGTCGCTGGTGAAGGGATAAAAGAACATTCACCCCAAGAGCAGATGCCTGAGCACAGGATGCCCGAATTCTTGTCTTTTTTACCTGGTTGTATACCCACCCCCAAACCAATAGCATGAATGAAATACATGCAAAAGCGAATGAGCTGTGCTTTAAGACACAGGCTGGAGAGTTTCTTATGTGTGACAGATTTAGTTACATTTGCTGATTTATACCAAATTTATGAAAACTTCCTAGGTGTTCTGTTAGTTTCCCCATTTTACAGCTAAGGAACTGAGGTTGCAGTGCAAGATGGAGACTTTTAGACAGATGAGATAGGTCTGTCGGATTCCCAAACCCATACTCTATGCAGCTCAAGGATGCTAATCCCTTAGCAGTCTGGACTACTACCTGTGCTCCATTGTTTTTTTGAGTTTTCTCTTGTTGCGGCTCCTCCTAGGCAGAAACCCTCAATTTACCACCCCAGTATTTTGTACAGAGATTAGCTTTAAGGCTTTCATGATTATTTGGTGAATACTGAATAAAGAATGGAGAGAATGAAGGAGAGAAAGGAGGGAGGGAAGGAAGAAGAGAAGGAGGAAGGAAGGGAGCCATCATTTCAGCCAAGCACTTGTGGAAAGGTGTAGGTTAAGGGAACCTGTGAGTTTTGTGCCATCTGCTGGAAAATTTGAAGTACTACAGAGGACTGGGTCTGGAGGGTTGAGTGCCAGCTTATAGGCAAGATTTTTCAAGATTTTGGATACATCAACATAGGTGACAAGTTTGGGCTAAGATTCCGCAACAAATAACCTCACAGTGTTTCCCCAGATCCACCCTAGATTTTTCTCCTCCTTGTCAGAGGACCCAGCTGAATTAATGGAACAGGCCAGTTGGAAAAGCCTGATTATAAAGGCAACTCCATTTTCCCACCAACTACACTGTGAAGTATCATTTCTGGTTAATCTCCAGTTAACCAATGTCACACAATTCAGCTTTAAGCTTTTTGTCCTAAGATTTCTTTGTCAAGTAGTCAATATTTAAGACATTTTATACTTGGTACCAGAGAACTCCAGTTATAAGAACTCCGGATGAGGCTTCTTGTGAAATCAGTGGCTTTTTTACAAAGCTAAAGGACTTATCTTGTGTATAAATTTAAATGAGTTTAAAAATTCTGGACAGGCCAGGTGTGGTGGCGCACACCTTTAATCCCAGCACTTGGGAGGCAGAGGCAGGTGGATCTCTGTGAGTTCAAGGCCAGCCTGGTCTACATTGTGAGTTTCAGGACATCTGGGGCTACAGGGAGACCCTGTCTCAAAAAGACCAAAAAATAAAAAATTCTGGACACAGTTGTACAAACTGTAAAAGCTGATAAACTGATCATTGTTAAATCAACACAGCCTAGATTCATGGTCCCAGGAAAGTTTCTCCTTGAGCTTACAGAGCAGCAGATGGACAGAGAAAAGATAGAGTTTGAAGAAAATGAACTCTTGCTCTGGCCCTTCCCATCACTGGTAGTGGCAGCAGCATCCTCTTCAAAAAGAACACTTTAGAGCATTCTCTCCATTTACAGTTAAGAACTGTCAAAAGATAAATCACAACTAACCAAATAAAATTGGTTTTATTTGCCATTCTAGAACAGAATCAGGCAATAGGCACAAGGAAAAATGGTTCAGAGTTCTCTGCCCCACCCATGGGCAGGTTTTATCTGTAGCCAGAGAAAGGGAAATGAGGGGGCTGGAGAGATGGTTCAGTGGTTAAGAGCACTGACTGCTCTTGCTGAAGACCTGGGTTCAAATCCCAGCACACACATGGCAGTCGATAGCTGTTAGGAGAGGGAGAGTCAATCTTCTTTAAAAAGAGGGTAGCCCCTCATAAGTTACCATGCCCCCGTGGATGAACCCATTCCAAGAGTATTTGGGTAGCGCAAGTTAGACTTGAGGAATTTGAAAAAAAAAAAAAAAAAAAAAAAAGGCACAAAGTCGAGTGGTAGGTGTATTAGTTTGTTGTGATAAGACAGCAGGACCAAGGGAGCTTTTATAAGGAAAATTTTATTTGGCTTATGACTACATGGGTTACAGTCCATGATGGCTGGAGAGACATAGCAGCAGAGGTGGCCAGAACAGAAAACCAAGTGGTCACTTCTTTAAGCAGGCACAGGAAGCAGGAAGAGATGGGAAATCCAACAAGACTAAAAAACTCTCAAAGCTCACCCCCAGAGACGTGCTTCCTCCAGTGTGGCCACACCTCCTAAAGGTTCCATGACCCTCCCCAAACAGCTCCACCAACTAGGGACCAAATGTTTTGGATCCTATGGGAAACATTTTCATTCAAACCACCGCAGAAGGGAAGGGAAAGTAGACCTGGGAGAAGTTGGGGGAGGGGGACGAATATGATCAAAATACATTGCATGAAATTCTCAAAGAACTAAAAAAATAATTCATTAAAAAAAAAAAAAACCTGCCAGGCATGGTGGTGCACATCTTTAATCCCAGTCCTTGGGAGGCAGAGGCAGGCCAATCTCTGTGAGATTGAGGCCTGTCTGGTCTACATAGTTCCAGGCCAGCTGGAGACCCTGTCTCAAAAAAACAAAACAGGAAGGAGGGAAAGAGGGAGTTGGGAGGGGAGGGGAGGGGAGGGAGGAAGGGAGAGAGGGAGGGAGGGAGACAAGGAGAGAGGGAGGGAGGGAAACAGGGAGACCAGCCTGCACTGGTTGTGGACAAGGCTTCAAATCTCATCTTCTCCCTCTTTCTTAAGGGAATGTTATCAACCTTCCCTTGGCAAGTAAGATGGCCAGTGAATGACTTAAAAGGAAGTTTATGTTGTTGGCAAGTGACTGTCTTAGTTTCATTATTGCTATGATAAAATACCCTGTCAAAGCAACTTAAGTAAGAGAAGGTCTATTTTAGCTCACAGTTCCAGGGACAGTCCATCATGATGGGGAAGTAAAGGCAGCAAGAGCTTGAAGCAGCTGGTCACTACATCCTCAGTCAAGAGCAAAGAGCTGTGGGTTAATGCCTGCATGCTAGTGCTCAGCTCACTCTCTCCACTCTCATCCCCTTCAGGACCCCCTGCTCAGGGAATGGGCCTGTCAACAGTTAAAATGGGTCTTCCCACATCAAGTAACTTAAGACAACCCCTTATAGACAGTCCCTCACAGGTGTGCCCAGGGGCACACCTCCTAGCTGTCAAGTTGACAATTCCTACTAACCATCACAGTACCTTAACCTTTCTCCCATCTTCTTTCTCCTTCCTCAGAAATGATGGGTGGTTCACTAGCAAATGTTCTGACCTTGATGTAATCTGTGGGTAGAAGCCATGTTTTAGGATTGGTGAAACAGAAAGCAGAGGGTCTCATGTGACATCACGAAGCCAGCAGCCCAGAACCACCTATGACCCTTCGAGGGATTTACGATCATGTAAAAGAAAATCCCTTGCTAAGTTGCCCTAGCTCAGCAAGTGTCAGCAGCGACCACATGCAGTTCCTCACATATCATCTGGGTGGCATTAAGGAGAGACTTCTTAATGCTCCTGACCCACTTGCATTTATAAAATGTGGATATAGCTTTTAAAAAGCCCTACAGACCTTTCCAAGACTCTATAAAAGCCCCCCCCCCATTTCCACCTCCTGAGTCTGCAGATCATGCCAGTGTTCCCTTGGTCTTACCTGACTCCAAGATGTAAAGTGAGGGGGTGAGGGGGTGAAGGTGGCTCCTACAAGGCAGAAAAGCAGAGCTTCATGTCAGCCACCCTGATTGCAATCTTCACGCCCCCTCCAGTGCTGTCTGAAGGGGGTATGCTCACCCCACACTTTGGGCTCAAGTCTCCTGGTCAGCATGCTAGGAGGAAATTGTCCCTCCAAGTTCAGCACACTCTTCACTGGGCTTCGGTGGTAGTCTTCCTCGATGGAATGAAAGTAAAACAAATACCATTCTAACAAATGACAGCAACCTGAAAATAATTTAAATGACAGAGAAATAGCCATTATAGCAGAGTGCCCAGCCAGTGGCTGAACTTAGCAACGGCCACATGGGGTCACTGCACCCTCAGGAATGAAGGAACACTGACTAGGATGCCTGCCTGTACTGGATTGGGTTAGAGACCAGCTGCTGGTGGAAAGGATGGGAGCCACAGAGCTGAACTTCTGTGATCAAGTCTCTCCCTGCAGTGAGAGGGGAAGGGTCTCACAGTGGTCTTTGAACCAGGAAGCAGCCATCTGCACTATTACTCTATTATCAGTTATTATAGGACTTTGGCTCACAGCTGGTGAAAGCCTCTCTCTGAAAGGGGACAACTATCCAATAACCAAGGTCAAGGCCTAGGAGTCAGGAGTCCTGGATGATGAGTTTCTGGCTCCATCTGCTGGTGATGTCGAAGGACCAACCTTCACCATCTGCTGGTGATGTCAAAGGCTGGGGACAGGGGTTTGAACACTATACTCACTTGAGTGACCTTGGGCTAATTGCTTTGCAGCTTGGAGCCTTTGCTTGTCTTACTCATAAACTGGGGATTGTAACAGTTCATAGCTAATGCATCTAACATCCATCAGCAGAAGCATGGGCTGAGCAATCAGCCCTGACCATGTCTCTTCTGAGTTTCGGGCTAAGAGAAGAAGAGGGAGAAGAAGATGGGCTCAGCGCAGCTTAGGGAAGGCAGGAGGCAGGAGGGTCTCCGGAAGCTTGGGAGACCGTAGCCATCTTGTTGGGTATACTGCAGATGCAGGGATGGTGCCTCCTTATGACTAAGGCATCTGTGACAGTCGTAACTTCACAACGCAGAGGTCCCGTGAGGGCTCATTGAAATACAGCCTTGAATGCTGTGCAGTTGTAGCGTGCTCCCTGAGGATGTACTGCATGAGGTCTAAGATCATTCTCCAATGCTTGTCCCACAGCCGAGTGACCTTCAGAATTTCTGTTTGATTTAGAACTGTCTTGGGAGTGTCTAGCAAAGCCCCCATCCTAACCCAAATCCCATGTCATCAATTTATGTTTGCTTTATTTTTGCCTGTAAAAATTTTCATTTGACTGGGGCTGGAGAGATGGCTCAGCAGTTAAGGGCACAGGCTGCTCTTGCAGAAGACTTGGGTTCAATTCCCGGTGTCCATATGGCAGCTAACATCCATCCATTAACTCCAGTTCCAGGGGATCTGACGCCCTCTTCTGACCTCCATGGGCATTGCAAGACATGCGCGCACTTACGTACACCTATGAGCAGACCATAAGCTCATGCTCACCAGCAACATCAGCATCACCTGGGAACTCACATGTACAAACCTTGGGCCCTTGTCAGACCAGCTTAATCACAAACTCAGGACTGAGACCAGCCAGCTAGGTGTTATCTAACAGTGGCATGGTGTGTTTCAGAGTCTGAGAAGCATTGCCGTGAAGGACGGTGGCCCGCCAGCTTACTTCCAGTGTCACCCTCCTTACAGTGACTCTTTGCTCTTTTTGGCATCTGCATTGCAGTCTTTCCCACTTTCTCTCATCAGCCTGGCCCTGCTTTCTCGTTGCTCTGTCCCCACTCTGGCATCTAGCAGTGGGTAGTGATGGGTTAACTAGGTATGCCAATTTCCACAGGTCCTTAAGGAAGGAATGTGGTTCCTCCTCAGATTTCCACCTACAAAAACTCATGCTTTCTTGGAACCAGTGAGTACCATAGGGCCAGATATAGATACCAGTGTATTTTGTGACATTGGGACACACCCAGATCATGATGATGACAATCAATGTCTAATGATAATGGTCACCATCAATTAGGCCATTACAAGAGTGGCAGTAGTAATGGTGACAATCACAACAGCCACAGCAGCTAGCATGTGTGGGCTGCTCACAGGATGCTCATGAGCTTTCCACAATTATTTTCATGCTTCACAGAGAAGGGGAAGGGGCAATAGTCTTGGAGAAGTTGGGTGGCCTTTCCTGTATACAAACATTGAAGAAAGAGGGAGGGACTTTCTACCCGATCCAGGGCTTTCTAGCCCTGCCCTGGGCCAACATCACCCTGGCTCCCCGCCCTCAGAGTATGAAGTCTTAACACAGAGCATCAGCAGTTTGTTTGGAAGAGATTTTCTTCTAGGCTGATCAGGTCTCCATAGCTTACATGTCTAGTGAGCAAGCATCCTCCTTCTAGTCTCAGACTGAGGAAAGAGTCCACGTGAGTTTGTCATTTCCCTGTCATGTTGTAGGGGCAGCATATGTAGCACATCAAAGCAGGTGCTTGGCTGCTACACTTAGAAACCACGTTGATGTCTTCTTAGCATATCTGTGGCTTGGGAGTAGAAATAGCACATTCTTTCTGGGGTGGTTGTGAGGTTGGGTGAGGTAGGAAATGGGGAACACGCAGATGAATCTATAAGCTCAGAAAGCCACACTGTCCATCTTTCTGAGGCAGGAGGCTGTTGCCAGGCTGTGCACTCCAGGGGCTGGTGAGTGGACAGCCCCCACCCCAGCTCCAGTTTGTAGACTTATTGGCACCCTGAGGTCTCTGGGAGAAACCGAACATTTCTAGCCATGGGTTTCTTAGTGCAGACCCCTTTGGAGAACAACCACTCTGTCTCTACCACCTCCTATAGTTCAGCCTCATCTTCACCTCTGCAGTTTGCTAAGCCCAGGGTATGAGTGGGGGAAGGGGGCAGTTCTGAGTGTTGACTACTTCCTCCTGTGTGAACTCTGCCAGGGCACAGCCACCACTGGGGATTTCTCTTGGGAGTTTGGGGTAGAGAAGCCTAGACACAGAATAAGGGGAATGGTGGGCTGACCCCGACCCTTGGGGCCAGTTGGCCTGGTACATATATTCTGGGAAGGGTAGATCCTGACCTGGGCATTTTCTCAGGTGCCTTCTATCGGATGTGTCAATTTATGTTCCCACAAAATCATGGATGAGGTTGGTAGAAATCAGTAGCATCTACAAAAGTCTGGATTCCAAGTTCCAGCCTCCACTGTATGACCTCCCTCCTCCTGCATAGCCATGGCCATGTCCTGGTGACATAGTTGCAGACATCCAGCTAGTCTTAGGCAGAGCTAATAAGGTTGAAATCTGAACTCCACTGCAGCAAGCTGCTTCCTTTCAAGGCGGTCTACCCTGGCCTTTTGGCAAATTATGGCCTCCACATGCCACACACTCTTTGGGTATGAGCACAGCACCAGGGTTTATGGCAGTCTCTGCCTTTGGCAGGATGCTTTTTCACGTCATGGAGAACGTTATGGAGAGGTCTCTGAAGCACTCCTGAAGCAAGCCATTTCTTTAAGTCATACCCTGAATTTTCATTACACTGGGGTGTGGCTGTGTGAAGCCAGAGTCTCGATATAGCTTTCACTGGATTGAGGGAGGCCAGTCAGGTGTACCAATGGGACTCTGGGTTCCAAGGTGCAGGTGGGTGACCAAGTCCATGCCCATCTCAGACATGTCTGATGGAGCCCAACTGGCCAGCATTTATAGGTGGAATCTTCTAGAACACAGCTGAAAAGCGGTCCACTACATCAAAGATCCAGTAGTTGGTACAAACTGTACAGAAGTGGGAATGTTCCCAGCACTGTTCAGTGCTCTTGTGATCTTTCCAAATGTGATCAGACTAGTTGTTGCAGAATAGATAAATAAAAATGACATTTAAGAAATATAGTCCAAGGGCTGGAGAGATGGCTCAGCAGTTAAGAGCACTGACTGCTCTTGCAGAGAACCTGGGCTTGATTCCCAGCACCCACATGGTGGCTTTGAGCTGTCCTTAACTCCAGTTCCAGGAGAATCCAAAGCCCCCTTCTGACCTCAGCAGCATTGCAAGACATGAGTGAATTCACATAAATGCAGGCAATACACTCATACAAAATAAAAATAATAAAGAAAATATTTTTAAAAAAATAAAATTAAAAAGAAATATAGTCCAGAGGCTGGTGAGATGGCTCAGCTCTTGCAGAGGACCAGGGTTCAATTCCCAGCATCCACATGGTGGCTAACAACTGTTCTTAACTCCAGTTCCAGGGGGTCTGATGCCCTCTTCTGACCTCCACAGGCATTGCACAACACAGTTGCAGGTAATACACTCATACAAATGAAATAAAAATAATAAAATGTTAAAAATATAGTTCACAGTGTATAGTATGCATACATTATTGTATATGATATATACCATTCATGATACATTTTAAAATAAATAATATATGCTACTGCAAAATAATTTATGTGTATACCCACATACTTTTCTAAAGAGAGATAATAATTCTTTTTAGGAACGTTTCACTAAATTTTGGTGTTGAAATTTTCTTTTCTCTCATGATAACAAGATGGTGGTGGTGGAAGGTTTCTGTCTTAACATGCGTAAGATAAATCAAGATTCACCCTAAAATAAAGTGAGAAGTAAAAGAAAAGTTAGTAACCTATGCCCTCTCCCTGACTTCTGAGACTTGGGACATGGGTGAGATCTCCACTGTGGGTGTCACCTGGATTGGAGATGTGCTCCTCCTTCTTCACCCTCCTCCACATTTCCTCCCTGACAGCCCCACACCTGGGAGCATCTGCCATTCCATCATAGTGGGTACTCAGAGGGGCACCAGGGACATGCCCTCTTGAGCTGGGTAGGGAGTGAACAAGCTGTGCAGAGGCCTATCACATTCTGAAATAGCAGGACTGGGGACTCCTGAACCTCAATCAACTGGGCTGATTACCCATCCTCCTCCAAGCAGCAGCTCAGTGTAGAGATCAGGAAGGACTGATCCATCCTCTGCCTAAGCTGGGCCCAGCCACAACTGCATCTGCCTTTGGCCCTTGTAGCTCCTTACTAGATGAGATGGTGGCCTATGAAAGGCCACTGTAAGAGACTAAGCCAAGCCTATGAATTGCTGGGGGTGGGCTCTCTAATCCGGTCACTCTGTGCTCCCTGAAGATTTTAACACAGGGCCTTGCTTAGAACTCACTGTGCCCCCTGAGCACCAGGGCTTCAGCTCTGGAACTAGACAGCAGTATTCACAGAGACCCTGGAAACCATACTGATTTCCTTATAACTTCCCATACCCCAGCATGATGGAAACCCAGGCTCTAACTAGCTTCTCTGTACTGCCTGCTTTGCCCCCAAGCCCCAGAGTGGTATCTCACCCCAACTATGTAGGGAATAACAGCCAAGAGCATCCTAGTTCAGAGAACAGCCGCAAGTAGCAGCAAGGGGCTTGTGCTAAACTATTTGGGGTTGCCGACAGTTTCCTGGACTTTCTCCTGCAGGAGAGGAGGTACAGCAGACCAAGAATGTCAAGTTCTCACCAGTCACAGGAGAAGCAGTTCCCTTTGGGGGTGAGAGAGGAAAGCAATTCCTTCCCCCTGAGCCCCAAGAGGCACATTTCAGTTCTTTTCTCCAATACCTTGCGCACAGTAGGGACTCAACAAATACACATTAGACCTATAATTGCTCATCTGCTTAAGGCTGCTGGATTGTGGGTCCTGTAATCTGTTTTCTAAGGACTATTTGCTACTGTACTAGCACCTGCCTATGTATAGTTTGGATTTATGTATGCTATAGCAAATTACCCAGAATGTCCAGGTACAAGGCCCAGCTAGATCAACTAAAGGTTTCAACTAGAGAGCAGGGATAAAACTGGACCGGGTAGTCTGCATGAATTCAGGACTTTAAGAGACCTGGGACCTGGGAGGTACAGGTTGGAAGAATGCCATGCCTTGTGAGGAAGAATTTCTAGACCCTGGGTATCTGACCTGAGAAAATCTAATTTTGTAGTTCTGTAATCTGATGAGATTTTTTTTTTTTTTCACCTTCAAAATGTCCTATGTTGAAAAGCTAAAATGAAGAGCTGGGGAGTTGGCTCAGCGATTAAAAGCACTGGCTGCTCTTACAGAGGACTCAGGTTCAGGTCCCAGCACCCACATGGCAGCTAACATCCATCTGTACATTCAGTTCCAGGGAATCTGATGACTTCTTCTGGCCTCCGTAGGCATTGCATGACATGGGTACACTTATATACATGCAGGTAAAGGTAAAATACCCATACACATTAAATAATTAAATAAATAAATAAAGCAAAAAAAGCTAAAATGCAACAAAAGAAAATAAACCACCATGGGAAGTAATTATGGGGCTTAACCAGGAGCCTCAGGTAAGCCTGGGTTACCCTTCGTGTCTGTTTCTTGCTCAGAAATCCCTTGGTGATTCAGGTCATAGTCCCTTTCACACTACAAAGCTGCCAGTGATGGCATTAAGGGAGCCACGGATAACCCTGTTCTAGTTTGCTTTCAATTGCTATGGAAAATACTCTGACCAATACCAACTTGGGGAAGAAAGGGTTTATTTGACTTACATCTCCCAGGTCACAGCTCATCACTGAGAAAACCCAAGGTAGGAACTCAGGGCAGGAACCTGGAGGCAGGAGCTAAAACACAGGCCATGGAGGAATGCTGCTTACTGGCTTCCTCCCCTGGCCCCTACTCAGTCTGCTTTCTTATGCAACATAGGTCCACCTGCCCAGGGGTGGCACCACCCACAGTGGCCTGGGCCCTCCCATATCACTCAATAATCAAGGAGATGCCTCACAGACATGACCACAGGCCAGTCCAACAGAGGCAATTCACCTATTGAGTCTCCCTCTACCCAGGTGTGTCAGGTTGACAACTGACGCCATCCAGCACAGATCCCCCCTCAAGCCCTTTGCATATAGGAGGTGGGTGCTGGCACCTCATGTGAGAGGGGGACACAGGAACGGAGAACCCAAATGATCTGCCCAGGTATGGACAGTGTGCAGTGGTGCAGCTGAGGACTTCAGTCACACCGTTGAACACAGTGATTGATCTATCTTTGCTTCATCATCTCATTCCTGACACGTGAATTGCTGTGATGGGTAACTTTATGTCACTTGCCCATATGTCTAGCCAGACAGTACTTGGGTGTTTCTATGAGGGTGTTTTGAGATGAGATTAACATGTTAACCAATAGACTAAGTGAAGCAGGGCCATTCTGTGGTTGGTCCCATCAATCAGCTGAAGGAATAAACGGAACAGAGCCTGGGTGACAGGGAGCAGCTTTCCCTACCTGTCATTTGAACAGGAATGTTGGCTCTGTGATTCTATAGCAGCTTCCAGCCTTTGAACCTGAACTTGGACATTAGGTCTGAAGATTTTAGATTGACCAGCAACAGGATACCTACACCCCAACTTGAAGCAAGGTGAAAAAATCTGGCACTAAAGAGGAAGAAGCCAAAGGCGAAACTGGGAGTGATCAGAAGGTGGAGTCAGTAGCCACTTGGCTCCTGAAGGCCCCCTCCATAGGGAAGGAATGCTCCAGGAATGCATACCAGCATAGCCCTGTTAAGGCCTAGCCTGGGTCTCCCAGAAAAGAGGTGCTACTCTTCACAGTACCACCTGTGTGGTAATGAAGGCAGTAGAACTTGAGTCAACTTATTACTGTTTCTAAATCCTCTATAGACAATGGACCTCTTTCTGCCAGGACAGCACCTCCCAGTACCCACATGTCTCCAAGGACCACCAACACTGGGACACACTGGCCATCAAGGAAAACTGGTCTGATTGCTGGAATTGGTGTGTGCATGTGTGTGTGTGTGTGTGTGTGTGTGTATACACATGCAAGCATGTGCTTTATTTAAAGTTTTAAAAGCCTAGATTCCTTACTATATAGAGGGACCACTTTATTAAAAGCCCTTGAAATACAAAGTCAGCCACATGTGCAAATCACCTGGGGAATGGCGTGGCCACATATTTCTTTTACAAATTGTTGGTGCTGGGGATGGAACCCAGGGCCCTGCATAGGGTAGGCACTAGCTCTGTCCCCAGCTGTAGCCCCATGCTTGTTTGCTCTTCAGTAGGACCTTTATTCAGTACATACTTCCACATCTTGTCCGTGAAACCCTCCATCTTTCTGCAGAGAAGCAGAGTGAGAAAGGAGAGTGAGTGGGAAGCATCCCTAGAGGTGGAGGGCAGGAGCAGCTGTGAAAGGAAGGATGATGGCCAGTTCCTGTCAGGGCTGGATCTGAGAACAGGTGTCTTGTGGATCAGGGTCTGTTTCTAGGGTCTGTTGGGGGCAGAGGTGGGGGAGTTGTGGTTCTCTGAATGACTCCTCCCGTTTCTGTCCCTATAGGTTCTAGAGATCTAGTCTTCTTCTGTCTCCTCTTCTCCAAGTCTGGCCACACAGGGTGATGTGGAATCCCAGGCACACCATCCCTTCTAAATGACAAAACATACACAGGACTGTTACATCTTGAGGGAGTCTGTGAGAATCCCTGTGATGAGAGGCAGAGTTCAGAACAGACACACAAGGTCTACTTGCAAAGGTTCCAGAATCTTGAAAAGTTCTTGTACTATATACCACCTACTCATGATGACGTGGAAAGATGACAGGGACCAATACCTTCAGTATCACTGTCAACACTATCAAATCCCAATGTGTCTCAACATTAAATTCCTGTTCAGTTTTTTTATTATTATTTTTTATTTGTATGAGTATATTGCCTACATGTGCATATGTGCACTGGTTCTATACAATGCCCACAGAGGTCAGAAGAGGGCGTTGAATACCCTGGAACTGGAGTTATGGATGGTTGTTAGCTGCCATGTGGGTGCTGGGAATCGAACCTGGGTCCCCTGCAAGAGCAGTCAGTGCTCTTAACCACTGAGCCATCTCTCTAGCAATGATGTTCACTTTTGGGAAATGAAAATTTATAAGTGTAGGACTGGAGAGATGACTCAGCAGTTAAAAGCACTGGTTGCTCTTGCAGAGGACCCACATTCAGTTCCTAGCACCCACATGGCAGCTAACAACCATCTGTAACTCCAGTTCCAGGGGATCCAACATCCATTCCTAGTTTCCTCAGACATTGTACATACATGGTTCTCTTACATACATGCAGGCAAAACACCCATACACATAAAAAATAAAATAATTATAGGTGATAGGGCCTAAGAAAAATGACTGGTTGGTCTTAGGTACTGATGGATCCTCTGCCCACCACAATGGGCCTCAACTCTGGCCTTCTGTAGCTTGGACAATACCTCATTCCACGTAGGCCAGAGAGCCACTGAAATGGGGTTCCTCTGAGGAGCTAAAGAGATGGAGGAAGAAGTCTGTCACTCATTTGTGTGTCTGTGTGTGTGTGTGTGTGTGTGTGATATATGTGTGCATGGGAGGTGCATGAGTGTGGAGGTCAGAGGACAACCCTGGCCTTTGGTCCCTACATTCTGCCGTATTTGAGACGGGGTCTCTTTTTCTTGCAGCTGCAATGCTGCACACACCAGGTCAGACTGGCTGGCCTGAGACCTTCTAGATATTTTCCTTTCTCCATCTCCCATCGCACAGTAGGAGCACGGGGTTCCAGCTGAGTGCTTCCTTGCCTGGCTTTTACATGAGCTTGGGGGATTTGAACTCAGGCTGTCAGGCTTGTAGAGCAAGCTTTTTACCTACTGAGCCATCTCCTCAGCCCCCAGAATCTTGAGCATACCCTTCACGTTTTCTGCTGTTCATCCATAAACAAATGAGAGTGAGCCACACTGGTCAGTCCTCACACAGGAGACAGCCATTCACAGTGTCCTGTGTATCCTTTGCAGCTTGCTATGATGTTTCACTTTACTGACAGTTGACATTTCAGAGCCATGCCTCCACTTGTAGATCTGTCCACTTCCCATGAGGATTTAGGCCCTTTCTGCTTCCCATACAAAAGGCAAATTTACAGCATTGTTTACCAGGGCTGGGGTTAGTGAGACAGTTGTAATTCCTGGAGGTGTTGTATAATTGAAAGACGCCTGATTGTGGTTTTACTTTACATTCCCCTGCTTCTAGTGTGGTTGAGGACCTTTTCACGTGCTATTGATCATTTGCTTTCTTTACACAGCTCTTGTCATACCTTTGGTGCCAACAGTTTTAGTGCGAGAAAATGCCTGTCCATCCTGTTTATATTCCCAGAGGAAAGCACTGTCAAGAGGCAGAGATTAGACATACCATCTGAAGGTAAAGCAATGATCCTAAGGAAGCAGGAGGTGGGACTCAGAACACAGGAGGAGGACTCGATAGGAGTGGGGCCTGTTCCTCTGGTAGGAGGGGAAGAAGGAAGGACAGCTCACAGGAGACAGCTGACAGGGACTGAGGACACTTGTACCCTGTGGTCTTGATTTTCTCTGCTGGGCTGGTGGTTTAGGGATGTGAGAGAGATTGCACAACTGTGGAAAGATGCTCTGGTGGAAAAACTAGCCAGACTGTGTAAAGGGATGATCCAGTTGCTTTGAGGGGCCTATTAGTGTGGCATGTACTACAACTAAGGCAAGTATGCAGTCCTGAGGATGAGTCACCTTCCCTAGATGGGAGGCTATTATCATAAGAGGGCTGCTAGCTCCATCATGGAGCAAATAGTAATGGCTGAACAGGTAGACCGGGCTCCAGGCACCTCTGTCTCTAACATGGGAAGGGGTATACCAGTGACTCAGATAGGCTGTCTACCAGTAGAACATTCCAGAAAGATGAGAACTGTTCTATGGTCCGAAGAATTTGTTTCTCAGCCATAAGCAAGAATCATCAGGTGTCCTAACTGGGCTAATGTTGATAAGCCCTCAAACACCTCCTTTAAAGTCAGGTGTGTGTCACTAAACTGGGCTGATATAGCAGGACTTGGATTTTTCCATAACGAATGGCCACCAAATGGCTGATTTAAAATAACAATTGTATTCTCCCGCAGTTCTTGCAAGGCAGAAGTCCAAAGTGAAGGTATTGCAAAGCTGTGGGGCCCCTATAGGCTGTCAGAGCAAAACTCTTCCATGCCTCCTCCTGACTACCCTCTGGTTGTTGTGAGTTTTCCCTGATTTGTAGAAGGATCACTCCCATCTTTGCCTGTCTTCACATGACCTCATCCTCTGACTCTTACAATTATGAGACCTGTAGAAGAAAGCATGTGTAGGTAGCTGAAGGAAGGGCCATTATTAGAAACCATCTTTAATCATTCAACTTCTTTGCTATGTGACTTAGGTCAATTAACTAACCTCTCTGAACCCCTTCTTCTTTATTTACAAATAGGGGTCAGTGACAACCCCAGCTCTCTGAACTGGCAGAAGGGCTGGAGACACAGTGAATGTGAAGATAGTATATGAGCCTGTCATTTCTTTGCAAATAACTTTAAACTTAGTTTTCTAAAGGAAAAATGCTCATAGTCTAGAAAGAAAGGTAAGATGAAAGCTTAAAATTATTTACACGTGTTAGAACATTTTGAAGAGTCTTACAAGTATTCATTAAACCCTCTAACAACTCTCTGAGCAGCCACTACTGTCATCCTCATTTGACAGATGGAGAAACTGAGGCCCAAGTTCCCAGACCTACTGTATCTTAGACCTGAGATTTAAGCCAGGCAGATGTCATCTAAGCCTTGACATCCTCAGAAGGAAGGCGCTGTGGAGCCAGAAGCTCAGTGTAGACTACAGTGTTCAAAAGAGGAGCAGAACTCTGGCTGGGGTTACAGTGTGTGGCCTCAGACCCCTGGCCATATGCATGGGTTGGGCTGTGGGTTAGCAGAGACAATTGAGAGGCAAGAGCTTCACAGACAGCTTCAGAGACAGTGCAGTCTACACTCCCTTGGTTTCCATCATCACACCTCCTTTACCTTCCCTGGCTTCCACAGAGTTGCAGGGAAGGCAGCCTGGCCTCCAACTATAGGGAATACCCAGGCCTGACATTGGAGGTTGAGGGTGATAAGGTTGGTCCACAGACGTTCTCCAAATCTGTACAGTGTAGTCATTCAAGCTGAGACACTCTGAGGAGTTTGCAACCAGTCGGAGAGGATTAGAGAAGGCATCTGGCACTGTCCCAGCAAACCAGGCCCTAGAGGCACCTTGGCACCCGAGCACCTGGTCTGTTTAGCTTATCAGGCCCTTCACAGGACAGAATGTTGAAGAGAGACTTCAGGGTGGTAGGCTGCTGGGAAGATGGCTGTAGTACAGGTATTTTCTCTGAATTGAAACATTCTTTCCTGAAGGGAGGAGAGAAGCTCCTGAGATTGGGACCTGCAGGAAGTTTTAAGCATCATAAGGCTGGCCCCTGAGGTCATCTGAGCAGTAAGCAATTGCTGGGAAGAGGAACTGCTTCCACTAGAGAGGCACACTGCTTACTCCAGGGAGGCAGCTTAACCTGAGCCATCACCCGTGCTGGGTGGGCTTTTCAGTAATGCAGCTGCCTTTAAGTCACCCCATGTTCCTATAAGTCACTCCAATAAACTCCTTAGTTCACCAGGCCACACTTGGGGAAATTCATTTCTTTAGTCTACCATCAGTACCCTCTCTGGGGCAAATAGACATTTGTCCATGTCACCTCAGAAAAAAGTCACACAACAGTGTCCAAATCAAACTGGATGTGGCTGACCAGATAACTTGGAAAAGTCTGTGCTGGGCATCTGGGAAAGGTAAGGGTACTGGCCTAGATACCATCACACCATGTCTGAAGGCCCTTCTGCATTTTGGAAAAGGCTTCAACAGGTACCTCAATAATAAGATGCACAGGTGGCAAACAGGCAGGTGGGCAGGGGCTGCAGGCATCATTAAGGTAGTGCAACGTAAAACAGCAGTGACACACTGATCATAATGACCCAGACCAGGAAGGCTGACAGCACCCGGTGCTGGCCAGGGTGGGGAACATCAGGAACAATCTCTTTCACTTGCTGCTGATAATGCGAAATGGTGCAGATGTTACGGAAGAGGACTTGGGCTCGGTGGCAAATCTCAGCACACCATTACTTTACAACCCACTGCTTGTTTTCTTTCTATTTACCCAAATGAACTGAAAATTTATTTTCACACAAAAATCAGCACACAGACATGTATAGCCATTTTATTTATAACTGCCAAAATTTAGAAGCAAACAAGATATCTTGTAATCGGTGTTGGGTAAATGAATGGTGGGATATCTGACAGTGGAATGTTGTTAAATGCCAGAGAGAAATGAATCAGCAGGCTCAAAGACACGGAGGCACTTAGTCACATTCCTAAGGTGGTCTGCTTTAAAGATACTTTTTATTATTTTTATTTGCATGTATGTGTCTGTGTTTATGTGAGTGCACGCCACACACATATGTAAGTGCCTGCCCTCACAGGCCAGAAGAGAATGTCAGATTCCAAGGAGCTGGAGGTACAGGCAGTTGTGAGCTGCCCAACATGGGTGCTGTGAAACAAACCTGGAAGAGCAGCAAGCCCTCTCAACTGCTGAGCTATTTCTCAGGCCCAAGATGGTCCATGTTGATAATTCCCACTTCCAAAAGTTTAAAAAAAAGAATCCAGTCTGAAAAGACTATGCTACATGCTCTGACTCCTGGAAAATTCAAAACTGTAAAGATAGGTAGCAAGATCTCGCAGCTCATCAAGCTGTAGCCAATGTGTCACTCTGATGTGGGATTCTGGCAGCAGGGAGGCTGTGCATGTGTGGGGCCAGGGCATCCAGAAAATCTCTGTACTTTCCTGTTTTGCTGGAACTTAAGATCTTTCTAAGAAACAATGTCTATTAAAAAGAGCATGTGACTACAAAGAGGCTTCAGGTAAGAGACCTAACTAAACTTTCCCCTGAGAAGGGACTTTCTCACTTGTGAAAAGGGGACACAGCCAAGGTTGTTATTTGAGTAACTGGGGTAAGAAAAGCCAGTGTCTGCTTCAGTCATCACAATAACTCAGCAAAAATAGCCTTGGGATTGTTTTTCTTCTTTTCACCAGATGTGTCTTTGTGGGTTTGTGGTGTGTCCCACGTAATAAGAGTGTGTCCAGAGCTCTCACTTCTGCCTTTTAGTTTTCACCAGGGAACCAAGGTGCCATGGGAGCAGAGGTGACCATCTGTGCCTATACATGAGAGTCACACCTGGCCCAAGCCTCTCTCCTAGCTCTGCCCCTCCATCAAGGCCCTTCAAGGAGTTCCTGCCTTTAGGGGTGAAAAAGCCACCATGTAAAGTGTTCCTGTGACCCTGAGAGAAGCCAGCCACAGATGGACATCAGCTCAGCTGGTCAGCGTGCCGCACAAAGGATGTAGGGTACAGATGGGCTTCAGAGAGAGTGTGTGTTATTGGGGTGCCTGGGCAGCTGGCCTTCCTTTCTTTACCCTAGTACTTCAGGCCAGGCCAGGACTGATTTGGGTTTGTCATGGGGTCTGTGAAGGGACTTCCAGAAGGGTCAGCATGTCCCCAAATCTTCTGGCGCTTCTAAGGCAGAGAAAAAGCAAGGCCAATGGGGAACAGTCTGGTGACTACCATAGGGATATCTGACACCCACTCACTCAAATCTCCTAGCTAGGTGCTCACACCCAGCCACACGCCAAGTCTCCAAGCCTATCTGGAACTCCATAGCTGTGTGACTGTCACACAGTATGTGTTTGAGCTTCTGGAGCGGAATGTATTCGCTTACCACTGGCATTCTGTGAATCTGCATTGTCTCCAAGGGAATAATTAACTGGTGTTAGTATGATATCAGAAAATTGCTAATTATGGCAATGAGCTAATACTCGATCTGGGAACTTGTGGAGCTATAGTTAGTGATGACAGAAAGGGAAAATATTTGACTGTTTTGTGCTGCACCCAGGCCCTCAGGAGGTGGGGCAAGATGAGGTTTGACAATGCGCCATGCCAGGAGCCCCTGTTTCTGAGACTCCAATTTTCTTGGGGGAGCCTGGGGATGTACCAGCCAAAGTTCAATGTGGAGTGAGGAAGGAGAACATGTTTAAAAGGTGTGATGCCCTTCTAGGGACTGGGGATGATCTGTTCCACTCCAATCTCACACTCTCACTGCTCACACTCACATATACTCAGACATCTTATTCATACACACTAACTCACGTACACATTTATATGCTGATTCATGCACACAAGTCCATACCCATGTGCATACATGATTTATACACCATTATCACACACATTTGTTCACTCACATGTACATACCCATATATGCACTAAATCACACCCGTTCACCTGTCCCCCCAACACATATGCACAAGCACATACATATTGCAAACCAAGTTAGAGCTCTCTCCCTGAGTCATCTCGGTCCCTGGGTCTCAGATGTCTTAGGTTACATCTTCAGTTGGTCTTGCACCTTCAGAGTGTTAATTTCCATATTCTCTGGATGTCGGAGAGGGCATGAACTCTGGAGAAGCCGGTATCAGAACAGAAATTCTGCTAATACTTAAACTTCAGTAAGCATTGGTACTGGCAATATTTAGAGATTCCTACATAAGAGCCAATTTCCATTGACTGCAGATCAAAATGTGAGTGTGTCCTATCTTTAAATAGTTTGGGATAGGTGACTGGAGTGCACAGAACTTGGTGAGTCCATGAAGAGCCACTTGGTTTGCTGCAGCTGACAGCCAAGGTAACTAACTCACAAGGTAACTAACTCAGCCACAGGGCTGAGGAGCACTGTGTGTTCTTCCCACTGTTTCCCAATCCTTGTTGTGTTAGTATCAATGTCCTCATGTCACCAAAACATGGATTCTAATCTTCCAGTAAAAGGAACCCTGGCTTCTGATATCACTAGTTGAGTCTAGGACTGGAACAAGGACGATGCAAGATGAGCCTGGAGTGTCTTGTAGTACAGAGGGAAAGGAAGCATTTAAAGAACACAAGGATGAGGTGCGCCAGAGCAACGTGCTTGCCAACTGCAAGAGTTCCCGAGGATGAAAGCTAGGGCACTTTGGACATTGCAATAACCTAATATGGGGCCATAAACAAATGTATAAAATAAATAATCAAGCCCATGCTGATTTAAGTAAATTATTGAATAAGTATATAAGTGGGGAAAAACGACAAACCCCCTGTACACATGAAAAATAATGCATGTAGACACTCCTCCCTCAAGGAGGTGGAGGCTAACTCCTGTCACTTAAGCATGAGCTGTGTCTAGTGACTTTCAAAGAGTATAGTATAAAAGGAGAAGGTGCAGCTGTCCAATGGGGAAGCTTGGCAAAGCTAACCTCAAGCAGGTGGGCAGGGTCATGTTGAGCGCACAGCTCGCATGCTTCACTGGCAGCCATCTCTGAGTGTTCCATTCACAAATCTATAACCCCAGCTTAACCATGAGGAAAACATTTTAAAAAACTGAAGAATGCTCTGTAAAACTGCTATCAGTACACCTCAAAAGGGCCAAGGCCATCAAAAACAAGAAAAGTCTGATAGCTGTCATAGTTTAGGGGCCTAAGATGTGAGGGTTACAAGGAATAAGGGAACATGGGGCAGAAGAAAGATTAGGTAGGAACTAAGGGGATGAGAGAAAAGAATGAACTTCATAATAATGTGTTAGTGTTGGTTCACTGGCTATGACAGAGGAACCACAGTGATGTAAATATTAATGATGGAGGCTATAAAGAGGGCTTGGCAGTTAAGAGTGCTTACAATTCTTGCAAAGGACCTGAGTTTTGTTCTCAGCACCCTCACCAGGCAGCTCACAGCCACCTGTAACTCCAGCTCCAGGGAATCTGATACCCTCTTCTGTCATCCTGGGGTACCTACGTATATGTGGCACATACACACATACTAATAAATATAGTAAAACAATTTTTAAAGATATTAATGATGGAGAAACAGTAAGGAGAATATGGGAACTCTCCACTACCTTCTTAACTTTCCCATGAGTCTACAGATATTCTAAAACAAATGTTTTTGGGGTTTGTTTTTTAAGACTCATGCCTAACACACCCATACAGAAGTGAGAATGGGAGCTACTGTGGTATCTGGGCACCAAGACTTCTGAAAGTTCCCAGAGGAACCTGGTGTGAGGAACTTTGGAGCCTCCAGACCAGCTTGTACGATGGCAACAGCTTCAAAGTCTCCACAGCTGAGGAAGCACAGATTCTTAAGCCTGTCGAGCTGCTTGGCTATCATAGGTAGACAAGAGGAATTTGTCAGCCATTATATGACCTGGAGCCCCAGGCTAGGAGGCAGCTGTCATGTTCAGTGTTGTCACGCTGGACACCAGGACCCAAAGGAAAGCGATCTCGGAGGGTCTTTGATCACAGAATCTGACAAAGAAGATACATGACACTTGTTCTCATACCTCATTGGTCAGAATTAGTCACCCTCCAGCTGGAGAGATGGCTCAGCAGTTAAGAGCACTCACTGGCTGCCCTTGCAGGGGACCCAGCATCCACATGGTGGCTAATAACTGTTTGTAACTCCAGTTCCAGGGGATCCAACACCTTCTTCTGACCTCCACAAGCATTGCATGACATGGGTGCATTTATACACACACAGGCAATATACTCACGCACATAAAATAAAAATAATAAAATATTTTTTAAAAAGAATTAGTCACCCAGTCACAAAGTGTGCAGGAAATTAAATCCTACCTGTCCTCAGAAAGTGAGGGAAAATATCCCTCAAATAGTTTTAATGGTCCCCCAAACCTGAGTATACTGAACTCAGCAAGAGGGATGTAAAGAAAGAAACTGTTCTTTCTGAAGTAAGGTATTGACTGAAGCCACCAGGGTCTCATGGCCAGGCCGTCTCTTGTACCTCATTGATGGAAAATGGCTCTCTTGTGACCCCATTTCTATCTTGGAGCCCAAATTAGAATTCCATTCTAAGAATTCCTCCCAGAGTCTGGGGTCACACTCAACTTCCCCTTTCCCAATAGCTGGTGGATTCTAACCAAGTTCCCTAAGACTCCTGGGACTCATTTTTTGAAGAGAGTCTGCTCTAAGCTCCCTGTTCCCATGCTCCACCCCCAACCTCCAGGACATCTGTGATATTATGGAGCCTTCTAACTTCACAGGTTGGCTGAAAACAGGCTGACATCTATTGCCAACCTCTGCCTAGGAGACCGGAGTTCCTCTTAGACACTGCAGAGGGGCCTATGGTAGGACCTGTTCCATCTCAAAATTCTGAGTCTTTCCGGATGCTGGGGGCAGGGCGGTCAATGCACATGACCAACAAGGTCCTAAAATATTAAAGCCTTTCTTTCAGGGAGCTGGAAGAAGACTATGGTCAGGGAGAAGAACAGCAAGGCCAAGAGGAATGCAGGAGCCCCAGGAAGACACAAGCTAAACTGATTCTTACCCTCCTGCAAGCCTTGTTCCCTATTTTCTCTCTTCATTAACTGAAATTCAGTATTGACCCAGCTCAGTGCAGAAGCTGAGCACAGAGTTTGACATTTGGGTGAGTGTCTGAGAGCTAGTACTGAGGAAACGCTAAAAACCATCACTTTGCTCTTGTGAAATTTACATTCATTGTAAAGATGGATGTTAAATGCAAAGGTCTGAAAAAACAAGTGTGTACATGTGTTTTAGAGTTACACAGAACCATGTACAAAAAAGGAGAAATTATCCTAGTTTAGAGGATCAGGAAAGCTCTTCCTAAGAAAATAATGCTTAATATCAAATATAAAACATCCAAGATGCTCAGCCAGACAAATAGGTATATGGTTTAAAGGTTGTCACAATATTAGACACAGTCACATATTCTGCTCCCTTCTTTCCATTGAAAGTTGGAGTCTGATTCTCCTGTCTTTGATCTGGGCTGGCCTTAGCCTCCCCTACAGAGAATGGTGGTGGGTTCAGTCAAGAAAAGTCTTAAACTTGGGTTGGTGGCACAAATGACTTTAATCCCAACACTCTGGAGGCAGAGGCTGGGGGATCTCTGTGAGTTCAAGTCCAGCCTGGTCTACAAAGTAAGTTCCAGGCTAGCCAGGTCTACATAGTGAGATCTTATCTCAAAAACACAAAATGTGTGTGTGTGTGTGTGTGAGAGAGAGAGAGAGAGAGAGAGAGAGAGACAGAAAGAGAGACAGAGAGATAGTGACAAAGAAAGAGAGAGACAGAGACAGAGAGGGAAAGGCCCTAAGCTTCTGCTAGACCTTTCAGAATACTGGTTCAGTGAGAAGCAGATGCCCTGTAAGAAGTCTGACTGACCCAGATACCACACTGTTAGGAGGCCAAGACACCAGGTGGAAAAGCAGCATGGAGAAGGTACCCATCCACCACCTGCTGACTTAGCAGATCTCAGACAAAAGGGTGAGAAATGCTTGAGAAGTTCCCAGCTCCTGCTGTAACTGCATTAGACAACTGGAGCTGCCTAGGTGAGGCCAGTCAATCCATAGGATTATGACAAATAATAAGCTACTGCTTTAAATCAAAAGGTATGTGGGTGATATAGAGAACTGGAGATAACTCTATATAGCATGTGATAGTCCCAGGCAGAGGCTCTTGGCCCTCTTTTAGAGAATATGGCTTTTAAAAATAAATAAATAAATTAATTAATTAATTAACTAAATAAATAAATAAAATGTTTTATTTAAACAATAAAATAAAGCCAAGTTGTATTGTTCTTGATGTAGTTGGCAGGTTTCGCTTTGTTTTTACTAAAAACACTTATTAATAGTTACTGATTTTAAATTAGCATACACAACTTGGGTACCAAAATAGACTGCAAGATTTTGGGAGATTGGTAAAGAGTCCTCACATCAAGTCAGCTGTGGTGGTACATGTTTTTGCTCTATACGCAGGAGGCTGAGGCAGGAGGATCCCACATTCGATGCCAGCCTGAGCTACAGAGTGAGACCTTGTCTCAAAAAAAAAAAAAAAATCAAAACAATCATAGAATGGAAGAATACACAAACAAGCTCTTACACAATTCCCATTTCTACAATAATGTTTTATTACAATGGTCACCAAGCATGTGTAAAACTCTGAAACAATTCTAAATAAAAACATTTCTTCCTTGTTAAAATAAATCCTCAACAATCAATATTTCAGATCTGAGTTCTTTTTATTGAAGTTTTGTGTATTGTATTATTTTGAATATCTCAAACTATCTTAGTCATCTTTACACTCCTGTCCACACTGGTACCCTCCCATAACTCCGCCCCCCCACATACACTGGAACCCATATACTCTGTCATCCATGTTAAGGCCCACTATGTCAAGTCAGTGTCCCCAGACGTTCCCCAGTGCAAGTCCATCCACTGAGGTCTAGTCAGCCTATCTGGAGTCCTTTGTTTTAAGAAGATCAGCTCTTCCTCACCTAGCAGTAGTCAGTTTCCAATATTTCTTCAGCTAAGATTGGGGTCTGCTGTTCATTTCCCCAGTTCTAGCTGGAGTTTTGTCTGCCTGACTTTGCATGGGACTTGTGTATGCTGACACCATTGCCATAGAATCATATGAACAGGTTCCCAGGAGCTTGTAGGACTCTGTTTCCATATGGTCATACACCTCCCCTGGCTCTTACAATCTTTCTGTCCCCTCTTCCACAATGGTCCCTGAACCCTGGGCAGGTGAAGTTTAATACAGGAGTCCTGTCTAAGGACCAGCATTCAGCAGATTCTTAATCTCTACATTTTGGCCATTTGTAGCTTTTAAAAGCATCTCAGCACCAGCTCCTCACTTCCAGCTACAGTGCATGGCCCTCAGGGATAGGACATAGAGAGAATTTTAGGTGGACTGGGGAAAGGAGTATTTCATACATACTTTGGAATTGTACTTGTTACCTTGCATACAGGTGCATTAAGTTTCTCCTGTGGAGAGGGCCACCACCAGGATTAGAAGGGTCTGAGGAGTCTTTAAGAACCAGAGGTTAAAATGGTGTTTTCTAAGCCACTCATAATTAGGCCAGGAGCTAATTAGACACCCTTCTGTTTGTGTGCAAAGTAGATTCTTCAAAAGAAGGATCAGAAGTAATAGAATTCAAATCTGGAAGTATGGATTTTCTATTTGTTCCCAGTTAGTTCATAAAAGTGACATTTTCCTCTTAAATTCTAAAGTTAAGGTTGGAAAGCAACTGGTAAGACTAGATGTGAGGGAAATAACAAAGTCTGGATTCCAGAGGAAGCTGCCAGAACTCTGCATCTACCAACCCCTCCTGTCCAGATTGCCTTAGAGTCTCTGTGAGTGAAGGACCTGGCCCTGTCAGGTATGAGCTTGGGTCCCCTGGCATCCTTACAGTAAGTGAATTAGTTGGAGACAGTAACTGGAGGCAGTTGCTAATAGGCATGTTTTGACTCTAAGCACAGAAGCCTGCATCTCCCGGAACAGGCAGGCTGCCTGCCTCCGCCTCCAAGGGGTGCCAGAGAGCCAATACCTCCTTTTCTGTCTTCACTAAGTCCCCACCTCCCAGACAGCCCTGGGCGGTGTATCCTGTGATAATCAGGAAACACCACATAGTTTTCCAGAAGGGAGAGAAGAAAACAGTAGAGACCCTCCTGCTTCCTTCAGGTGGGGACCTGAACTGGAGCCTGACATTTGAGTTTTCCTTTTCTTGCAGTAAAGTAACTCACATCCTGCACTCTTCCCAGTCCGCAGAACTAAAATATTTTGTAAAAAAGAGTCCGGCTTGCCAAACATTTGCTTTTGTGTGCCCCATCCATCTATAAACTCTCTCCAGAACAGGGAACACAGGAGGATGCCCCCTTTTTACCTGCCTTTCTTTGGCCTCGTGTTCTTTTCAAAAAGTCACAGTGCCCCTGGTTCCTGGCGTTCTGAGCACATAACCACAGCCCCACCCCCACCTTGCCCTGCCTCCAAATGGCTGCCTGGGCTCTTTGTAGCTCACCGTTTGAGGCAGGAAATGATTAGTGAATTCCTAGCACAGCACTGCCTGGAGAAAGTGCCCTGTGAACACAAGAAGCAAGGTGGCAGCCTGTTTCTGCTCTGTGGGAGACCCCTTTTCACTTCTGACCTAGCCAGAAAGTGACTCTTCTGTACAAAAAGATGGCAAATGAACCTCTTCTCTAGTTTTGGCCCTATATAAGCCCCAGATGAAAAATCCAGAGATCAGTTCCTGGGGAGGCCAGAGCTAGGTGCCTGTAAGGGGACTCCATGTCAGGGCATTCTAAAATAGAAAAAGGCAGTTTCCAAAGCTGATTGGAAGAAGAGATGCTTTGTCCACAGTTGTGCCAACAAATCTCTGAGGCTCAGCTGTAACTGATGCCGGAGATGACATCAACACAAATTCCCTAGGACAAGAAAATCTAGGAAAGAGAAGACCTAGTTCCAGGAGATGAAAGACACAGGTAATCTGGACCAGTCAGAGCTGCTGCATTCTCTCCCTGAGCGGGAGGAGCTAAAAATGAGTATCAGAATGTTTCTGCATTGCCTAGCAAACAAGTCCAATCTTTTGTCATTGTGACATACTGTTGTCACCTACAAATTTCACATTCAAAAACTGTGCAACGGAATTACAAAATAAAAAAAAAGCAAAAGAACTGGTCATGTTTTAAGTTTATGATTTTATGTTAGGCCATCTTTATAGCTTTCTTAGGGTGCTTGTTGCCTATAGGCAGTTTTATACAGTTGTAGGTAATTTTACAGTTATGTTTAATTTAACTGGATAATAAACTATCCTCATTCTAGAGCAGTTATCAAGATTCTTTCTCCGTCTTTGTGGAAACCCTTGTGAATGAAGACCCCTCTTCATTTGCCACTGATTTGCCCACGATTTGCCACCCGTGAATGTCCAGCTTGGGTGCCCAGCAGAGCAGACCCGGCTGGTAATCATACTGACAGGTTGCTCTGAGGAGATGCAGTCCTCTTGGGTTTTCTACCTGATGCACGTGCAGAACAGAAGACTTTAGCAGTATTCTTTCTGAGACTGCTTCCCTACTGGTGTCCCTCCTAAGTGAAGGGTTGATGGGGGTATAATTTATCCAGGAATGCAGTTTCCCAAAGAACAGGAGGGAGTGAGGGGCAGAACAGAGAAGGGCAGTGTGGTGATCTGAATGAGAATACCTCCACACACTCCAAGTATTTGGACATTTTGTCCCCAGTTGGTAGAGCTGCTTTGGGAGGTTTTAGAAACTGTGGCCTTGCTGGAGGAAATATGTCACTGGGGGTGGGCTTTGAGAGTTCTTAAGCCTTGCCTGATTTCCAGTCACTCTCTGCTTCCTGTGCCTGCTTGAAGATGCTTGGCTTTCTGCTCTGGATGCCTTTGCTGCCATGCCTCCCCCGCCATTATGCTTTCTTACCCCTGAAACTTTAAGCTCAAATAAACTCTTCCTACTATAAGATGCCTTGGTTGTGGTGTTTTATCACAGCAACAGAAAAATAACTAATACAGGCAGTGTCATCAAGTTGGGTACCACCCAGGTCATTGGATTAGCTCTCTTTGGGACTCTGGGTAGAATCTTCTGGAGTTAAGACTTGGAACCTTTCACCTGGGAAAAGGAAGAGGCTCTGTGAGTACCCTTCCTATGTGTCTCAGGATATGGCTGACCATGCACACAAAGGTGGAAAGTCTGTGTGTGATACAGTTACCATGGGTCTTCTACACCTCAGCACCAGAGTGGGAAGTCTTGAGGGAGTTGTGATGTGGGGGCACACACTGTTGGTTTACACCTGTGTGAAGCTGATTGTACCTAGTAAGGGCCTGGCTTCTGTGACAGCGGCTGAGCAGGTTCACAAGAGGCCTCTTCTATCCAATGGTCACAGCAGAGAACTGGGAGGTGCTCAGATCACAGTTCACCATAGATAGAGCATTATGAAGATATTGTGGCCTGCAGCCTTCCAGACCAATCCACAAACAGCTCAAACCATCCCCACTCCAGCTGAGTCACACAGGGAGCCGAAGCAGCAAGCAACAACAGGTTTTGTGATGGAAGTCAGCAGAAAAATCATCACGTGAAGTTCAACAATATTTTTTTAAGTTCAACTCCATGCCACTGGAGAAACTCTTAAGAAGTACAGAAAAAGCATGGAGAGAACGTAGATGGGTATTTGTGAGGGAGTAGGTCCATGGCCAACTCAATTAGTTCCATATAATTAGTTATTGCACCCCTGAAGACAAGGTGGAGAAAGAAGATGCAGAGAAAGGTGGTCCTGACCCTTCGGAGGACAGAGCTTGGAGGTGAAGAAGCAAGTTCTCATTCCCCGGCAGTAGGGGGCGCTGTTGACTCAAGAGCCATTGGCAGCAGCTTAGCAAGGGTCCCCCACAGAAAGCAGGCCTGGGGTGAGGGCAGTAATTGTTCAAGTGGATGGAAAACATGCTTCTTAGGGTGCTGTGCAAAGTATGTGAATCCCAGGGGCAAATTTGCATTTTTAAAATGTTATGCTAATATATTAATATCTCATAGCAACGTTTCTCAGAAAGACGGCTCTGGGCCTTCCATGGAGTCTAGATTCTATCCCCAAACTCCTCTGACAGGTAACAATTTATATAAAATGCTCAGAGGAGGCTGTAATAGATTTTGATACATATTTCATAATATTTTCTAGCACACCACTTGATCTCACAGGCAGATTCATGAAAATGCAGTATTTATTACACAATATCCATGTTTTATTAAGCCTGATTACATAGCGAGGGAGAGATTTGCAGCAGCAGCCTCAAGGCTAAGCTGGGGCTGAGCCCCCCGAGGAGCCCAGGAAGAGACCCAGATGTTGAGTGGTGTCCTGGGCCTTTGCTCTGTCAATAACCTCCCTCCTATAACCTTGGGGAGGCCCTGGCTTCTTCTGATGAAAAGAACAGGCTTGCTCCTCTTCCTACTGGGCCACAGGACTGAGCAGAGTATTAATAACATGTTCAAAGACAGAGGTCCTCAATCTTATCGGAGGCAGAAGGGAGTCTAGCTTGTTATCCAGTCTGCCGCCCTCAACTTATCTTCAGAACCACACGGAAGATGCATCCTTCAGTCTCTGCAGCATTGCAAGGCTCCCTGCCAACCTACCCTCCTGGAAACCTTGGAAACCTGAGAAGGTTCACTTCACACAGGGCCCTCTAGGCCAGAAATCAATTGGCCTGGTTCCCCTCTGATCTCCCAGGGCTGTGCACAGGGGGTCGCAGCAGCTGGAGTAACTCTACTCCAGCATAACCAGGTTCTTTTCTTTTCCTGGACAAGATTTATATGGCAAGGTTTAGTCTTACACAGGCAGACATTCCCAGGAGGGGCCCTGAACTCCCACAGACCACAGCCCTCTGTTCCCTGCAAGTCAACTTGAAGATGGGGGTTTAGATAAAGCTGGGTTTATATTAAAGGAAAAGGGACTTTGTATGAGATGGAGGAACCACTTTACACAACCTGATAGATTGTGCTGACCGTTGTGAGTCAGAGGGAGGAGCAGTGAGGGACAGGGCAAAGAAACCAGGCGACATAGCATGTGGGGATGCTTGTTTGCTGCAGAAAGCTGGGGGGCTTTGGTTCTGTGGTCTCCCAAAGCCAGATTTGAGCCCTGGCTACCACCCATACCAGTTGCGTGACCTTGCTCATATTGCTTAACCTCCTGTGTCTCAGTTTTCTTACCTATAACCCAACTACGTCATAGAGTTACGATAAAATAATGGTTCTGAAGCAGTCTCTGACACACAGAAAGAAGTCAACAAATGCAAACTGTCATTGTGAAGGCAGTTACTTAGTTGATTTAAGCCACAGAGCCAGTGAGCTGTTATTGATGACTCTGTCCTAACAAGAAGACATCATGCATCATCATCCAGGAAACGGGTGAGGGGTCCTCTCTTCTCATATGGACCTGGTGCTTCACTGCTAGGGATGGTAGAGGTGGAGAGGATGCTTAGTGATACAAAATAGTAAAATTCACTGTGCATAAAGCAGTGTCCTGTATTCGGGGAACTAGAGACAGTCCCCAGAAGGCAGCCACGCATGCTACAGATGCAGCTCTGTGATTTCTCCACACTGGGGGCCTGCAGCGTTCTAAGCTCACAGTGACTGTCCTTTCATTTACCTGGTGATGCCAGCCCAGGCAGCCTGGGCCCTCGTGGCTGATCTGAATAGCAATCAGCTTTTCAATGTCTCCCTTCCTGTACAAGAACTTGGGACACTAATAGCATCCCTAGGGAGGACTGCGCCTCTGTGGTGTCTGCAGCAGATGCTCAGCTTGTCTCATTCATCCTCCTGGGCAGCAGCTGGGATGAAACGGGTTTTTAAAACTTGGTTGACAGTTTCATTTAAAAAACAAAACAGAATAAACACTTGGTTCTGTTGACTCTCCTGTTTTAAACAATTACATGAAATTATTTTCTATAGAACCTTCATTTTATATTGTTGGCTTTTAAAGTCACCCTGGAAAAATGATTAAAGTCTATTGATATGTAACTGAGGACCCAATAACCATTACAAATCTGTATGCAAAGGGGTTTGCACTGGGGCAAGCCATTTTCCCAAGAAAGGTCATGATCTACTAAGGATGTGGTAACGTTCTTGATTAGATGGGTCATTCTTTCCCCAGTGGACATTTGTTTTTGCACAGTTGGATGTAAGAGTCCATGTCCCAGGGTTTTCACTCAGGGCAAGATTCTCCACTGCTTCAGCCTGGGGTTGTCTGGGCTCTGCCTGCTGCTGGGACCTGAAGCTTGTGCTGGGGTGCAATACAGGAGAGAGAGAACGGTGAGGAACAGCCAGTGGTTCAGTGAGGCCGGCCGGCTACCCCTATGGACTTCCTACCTGCATCAAGCCTGTCCCCCAGCCCCTGGGAGGACACAGACCATTGCTGCAGGCTGTCCTGGAGAGCTTTTCCATTCCTACAACTAAATTTATTCCATCACAGACATTTTCTTTGCCTTTGTCCAATTGGTTCCATCATTATGCCAGAGAGAATGCTATGATTTTAATCAAAAGTAGTAAACTAGAAAAGGCAGGTTATAATACAACCTTCTGCTCCATCCCGAGACTCAGATCCTGAGGAAAGGACTGTGAGCGGTCACCACAGCCCAGACCTTCCAGGGCCCTTGGAGGACAAATGGAAAACTGGCCTATTGACTTTGCCCCAAGTCATCTTAAATGAGGTGGTGAAGGTCCACAGAGATCAGCTATTCTACCCAGGCAGGAAGAATAGAACCTGTTCTAGGGGCTTTGATTCATCCTCCAGACCCCTCGCATCCAGCAGGGAGAGGGTTGTAAGTGGATGCAGGAAGAACCCCCCTACAGCACTACACAGAGCAAACTAATCCACAGCCTCTCCTTCCGTGAGTAAGGTCCTGACTCCTTAGATTGTTGGGTGACATGGGAAAAGCTACAAAAAGGGATTCATGTTTCCACTTTCACCCAGAAAAACGCATATCAGATTACAGAAAAATCCGAATGTCTATAGATCAAATTAGAGTGCGGAGTTTAATCAAGTCATCAGAGTAAATTGCCACAAAATTGGGAATGTTCTCACAGCCCTAATTCTGAATACAGTCCTTAAACAAAGAACATAGCGATTTGTTTTGAAGCCCATATTCTACAAATTCTTGTTTTCCAGTATGATATAAAAACATAAGAATGGTAAGTGAAAGGTCATTTTGTCAAATACATAGAATTGCCAGCAGAAATTATAAAGCTGTGTAAAAACATGGCTCATTGTAACCGATATGCATTTAATCTAGTTACCCTCTAGTACCTGGGATTTTGTGATTAGAGTATCAGATCCCCAGGGCTTTGTGCTTATTTAAAGCCTGTCGGTTAAGACACAAGCATCTTTTCCAAGAAGCCCACAGCTCTGTTTGGGGATGAAAGCACCTACCTCAGCTCTTACCAGATCAACACAGCTTTACATTTGAGAATGGACTCAAGCAATCCAGGTCTCTCCAAGTATTTTGAAAATGAGTGGTTGTTTGTTTCCTACAATGGCCATGATGAAGTGACACTTCATGAGTGATTTCCAAAGCAGGAATTCATTCTCATTCTCTCATGTGATGACCTCTGGCATCAAACTGTCTGCAAGTTCAGTTTCTTGTGATGACTATGAGGGAACGGTCTGCTCCATACTTTTCTCTGTGTGTCAAGACATTCCCTCCTTTTCATGTATGTGTATATGTGTGGGTGGGCATGTACATGTATGCATATGCATATAGAAACCAAAGGGTAGAAACCAAAGGGTAATCGCAGATGTCATCCTTAGAATAGTCTACCTTCTTGGAGATAGGGTCTTTCACTGGCCTGGAGCTCATCAATTAAGCTAGACTGGCTGGCCATCAAGCCCCAGAGACCCTCTTGTCTCCACCTCCCAGCACTGGGATTACAAGTGTGTACCACCATGCCTGACATTTTTATGTGGATTCTGGCAATCAAATTCAAGTACCTGTGCTTGCAACTTAAGCACTTTCCTGACCGAGTCAACCTCTCAGCCCCCACATGTCCCTTTTTTTGAGTAAAGATCTTCCCTACTCCAGAATAATCTCAACTAATTGTGTCTACACCAACCCAATTTATGAATGTGATCACATTCTGAAATTCTGAGGGTGCTGGTTAGCTTTTCTATTACTGTAGCAAAATACCTGAGACAACTTAAAAAGAGGAAAGTTTTGTTTTAATCTGTAGTTTTTGAGGTTTCAATCCATGGTTGGTTGATCCCATTGTTTTGAGTACATCATGGTGTGGGATGCGTGATAGAGCAAAGATGCTCGCCTCATGGTGAGGACCACAGAAAGGAAGATGAAGAGACTGGCATCTCACAATCCCCTCTAAGGACATTGCCCCCAATGACCTAAAACGTCCCACCCAGCCCCATTTTTTAAAGGTTTTTATTACCTCCCAATAGGGCCACTGGCCAGAAATCAAACCTTTAACATTGGACTTTGAGAGACATTCCAGAGTCAAAGGATAGCTAGGGGTTGTGCTGTCAGCATGTGAATTTGGGGTGAAATACTTCAATCTGTAGCACCAGTGGAGATTTATGCCTACAGTATATGATTTTGGAAACTGAGGAACCTACCCACCTCAGCTTCCTGCCCATTATCTCACCTTAAATCCTCTTGCCCCCTCCCTGCATGGGTGTCTGAACCCCTTAGAGATGTGTCCCTCTGCATTTTGAAGGTGGCTTGGTTTCCAGGGGTTGCATTCATGTCAGGAGAGGCAGCAGTTAATGCCCTTGCACAGCACCTCTCAACCTTCCAAGTTATGATCAATATATAATTTTTTTTTGAGACAGCCTCCCTGTAGGCTGGCCTTGATTCATGGAGATCCACTTGCCTCTGCCTCCCAAGTGCTGGATTTAAAGATGTGCATTACCATGCCCAGCACTCATATGTAGTATTTTTATCTATAAATTGTGTGTAGATCCTGTTTCCCTACCATCTATCAAAGGAGGTGGGGCTCATTGGCCCCTTCAACATGACTAGAATGGGCTTAGCTTGCCAAGATTAAGAGCTGAGAGGCAGCAGGAGGAGGCCCGACTGGCAGGCTGAATGCATGATGCTCCTGCTCACACACATAGTGACTCAGAGCTGATATCCTGACAGGCACAGCCACTTCTCCAGCACTGAGGCAATGTGACATTGCAGTAGTGATTGCTCTGCATTTTACTGCTGGGGCTTCTCATTGACTTTGGAATGTCTCTGAAGAGTAACCTCTTAATGTATTACAAGGAGCACCATGGATAGAGAGATGTAGAAATCTTGCTTGGGGCAGGTCTAGCTTTCCGGCTTGATGACTCACAGGCATGGGAGAATGCCATGGGTCAGGGAGCAGCTGGTAGATGGGGGTGGAATGGAACTTACACCTGCTAAGATCCAAAGGGAAAATTCAAAGGCAGCAATAGCAGACGAGAGGAAGCAGACAGGGCTGGGTTTGAACTGACTTCACTCCAGATTCTACTAGTCTCTGGATATGTGACTTTTGACAGTTGCTGACCTCTCCATGAGTGGTCTGCTCATCCCAACACCTATCTGCAGACTTATTACGAAGGCCAGACTGTCACAGAGTGCCCAAAAAGCACACCGTGGGGACTCTAACATCATAGACAGCTTCATCAACATTTGCAAGCCCAGCCCCAACAATCAGTAAAGGTGAATTCTGCAAAACCTTCCCCCAAAGGACCTCAGGCTGTGAACTTGCTACAAACATTGCTCTTATGGCGTGAACCGGCTCCAGCTCCCAGCACCCAAGGCTCCTGACCTGCTGTGGAGTTCTGCTCACACAGCCAGGACTGCACAGTTTCCTGAGCAGCAGGGAGGCCGGGCAGGCAAGGGAAATACGAGTGGCAGCGTCTGTGCACACCTGGGCTGGATCAATGGCCACGTTGTAGAGCAGAGGTCCGCTGGGGCAGCTGGCTTGGTAACTGTGTTAGTCATCATGTTGCTGGGCTGTGGTTTGTTTTTCATACTTTTGTTAGAGTGACTTGCACCCCCAGAAACTCACCTCAAACTGCCCTCCTGACTAACCCAGCTCTTTCGCTATTCATCTCGTCTTCCCAGTAACACATGTGCTTGTCTGTCTGTCTGTCTGTCTGTCTGTCTTTCTAATTTACTTCAGTCAGGTAGACATGGGAAAGCAGAAGCCTGGAATGAACGAGTAAGGGGGAAGGCCAAATAGATTACTCTGGAAAAGACTGTGAGGAGGGCTGTCCGCTTTGGGGTCCCACTTCTAGTTGACACCAGCAATGTGCCTGACATTGCTAGCTCATGTTTGCCTGTGTACTGATCCCATTTCACCTAGAGAGGACCTTTAAAGGAATGTCTTGCCCAAACAAATGTTGCCAATGAGGGACCCCCTTCAGGAGGCTTAACAGTTGCTCAAGGGTACATCTTTCCCTGAAATGGGGATCTAAGTAAACCTGGCCAATAGGCGTGTCTTCCTCTCCCCTTGGTTATTCACACAGGAAGTATGTTTCTTACAGCCTCTGTAAAGTATCTCCTCATAGGCCCACACATTTACGGATGCCATGAAGAACCACAAATGTTCACAGGATGGAAATGTGGTTCAGACTGCACTAAGATGACCCCCATGTACCTCTGGTTACATGGTACAAAGTTGTGTAAAATTGAGAACTTTACAGGTTCATACATGATTTCACGTATAGAGGCAGTACTGCCTAAAATGAATCTAGAAGTCTCTGTGTTTCACTCCCACATTTCTCTTGCTGTTGATCGTGCTGGGCCAAATCTGCTGTGAGCTTCACATTTCATGGTCTCTGTTCTGGTTTGTTTCTTCATTGCTGTGACAAAACACTCTGACCACTAACAACTTGGGGAGGAAAGGGTTTTATTTAGCTTACGTGTCCCAGGTCGCAGTTCATCAGGGAGCCCAAGGTAGGAACTCAGGGCAGGAACCTGGAGGCAGGAGCTGGAGCACAGGCCATGGAGGAACGCTGCTTACTGGCTTGCTCCTCTGGCCCCTGCTCAGCCTGCTTTCTTATGCGACATAGGCCCACCTGCCCAGGGGTGGCACCACTCACAGTGGGCTGGGCCCTCCCACATAGCTCATCAAGAAGATGCCCCTCAGACATGGCCACAGGTCAGTCCAACAGAGGAAATTCCCCAATTGAGGCTCCCTCAACCCAGGTGTATCAAGTTGACATTAAAGCTATCCAGCACAATTGACCCCTTCTCAGTACATGGAGGTCTAACACATTCTTAGGACACAATGTATAATGTCCCATTGTGTAGATGCACCATTTATTTAACATTAGCATTGGGATTTGTTAGCCGTACTCCTCCATTTTAAAAACTTTCAACTTTTCTTTAAAATGAAGACAAGGAGCATTCTTGAGTCTTTGAGCACTTATATAAGGGTTTAGAGGCTCAAATCTTAGAAATAAAACACTGGGGCAAAAAGTAGAAATATTCTGCTCTTAGTAGATATTGATAAGTTATAAGTTCAAAAAGGCTCATTGATTTACACATGTACTAACTAAGTATATCAGCGAGTTTTCTGCACCCTCACTAGTGTGGAAGTTCCTCAGTCTACCTTCAACTTGGTCAGCCTGACAAATGAAACACATGTCACTATAGTTCAATTTACATATCTTGCTGATCCCTGGTTGCCTCCTTTTGGTCAGCCTGTGTTTCTTGACTCTCCTCTCACCCCTTCACACATGTGGATGACAAGTGCCCACAGTAACAGAAAGGAAAATAAGAACCAAATTCCCACCCAGCCATTCAGAGCCAAGATCGAGTGGCTTTCAGAGTCCAGGGACTGGTATGCACTTCGATTAGCCCAGCTGTGTGTTATAATAATCTCACATAACCAAAGCTGCTCTTGGGCTCCTCGAGACAGTGGGAACCAGGAGAGGATGGAATCAGAACTCTGAAGAACGAGAGCACAGAGGAGGAAGGTGTCTCTCTCCAACTGTCTCTGCAGACACACTGAGGGCCTGCCCCACAGTAGGTCAAACTGGCAAAAGCCTGGCTCAGATCCTTCACTCTGCTGGCCAGCAGCCACCTCCATCTTTTCTAATCTTTTTCCACCCCTGACCTGTTCACTTACTGCTCATCCAACACAGGACTAGCAGATCCCTCACCTCATCTATGTCAGGTGCAGGTGCTGATGAGCAGAAAGTCTACTGGCGGGTGGATTCTAACTCCACCTTCGGTCTGAAGAGCCTCGAAATACACGGGAGTCCCACCCCATCCAGTGCACGGGAGTCCACTCCATCCAGATTCCTCAGACAGCTTGACCTGCCCTGCCTCCCACCTTCTCTGGTTTAACCTCTCTAGTGATGCTTGGAAATGAGCCAATTCAAGAACTGGCAAGAAACCCAACTTAACCAGGTGGCCCCAAGACCACCCCGAGAGCCGACTTGGACCTCTGCCCCTGAGAGGAATTGCTCATAAAACATGTTCTATGTTTCTCCTCACAGACACATAGTCTTGAAATTAATATGTCACCACCTTCTCTGGGGGCCCTGCCCGATGGATGGCAAGGCAAATCAGTGTATATTCATGTACCCAGCAACTGTATTTGTTTCTTTTTTCAAAGAAAAAAAGGCCCATATTAGTGGTGCTACATACATTAATTTCTATAAATTAGTTGTGCTGCTTTCATAGTACTTGGCCTGAGCATAATTAAGCCCACTTTAACTAAGTCACCCTTGAAATGTATGAATAACGTAACTCATTCAGCCTCTTTATCAAAAGAGGAAACATGCAAAGCTCATTAGAGTTTCTCATTCATTCAGAAATTGTCAGGTTTTTATATCCCATCAGAGTGTTCCAGATCTCTTTTATGAACCGTTCCTAAAACCAGAACTTGATTACCACCACAGAACACATTTGCTCCAGGATGCCATCTATATATGAGGAAAAGTTCTCTTCCTTCAATGTAAAACCTGAAGACCACCGTGGGCTGAAATATGAAAGAAAACTTGTTGAAGGTTGTGATGAGTTAGAGAGACTCCAGTATAAAAGGCCTGAAAGATGACTGAGAGATAAGGAAACAGAATAGACGAGGAGACTGGCATAGAGCTGGGGATGTAGCTCAGTGGTAGTGTGCTTGCCTAGCAAGCACAAGATCCACAGTAGAAAAAAAAAAAGATACTGGAGTAATTCAGTCTGGCTGAGACCTGATGCACAGCTTAAAAATAGGGCTTAAGTTTTCTTTATTCTGAAATGATTCTTACTACTTTCAGAGAATAATATTTTGTGGGAAAGGGGGAAAATCCATCATAAATCTAAAGATAATGCTATTAGCACTTACCTTATATCTACACAAGATTCTATGACTGTATGGTAGCCATTTCACTGCACTCCGACATGCAGCCCTGATCAGTTTATTTATCATTATGGCCATTATTGGTTCACCCAACCAAGATCCATGGAGCCCCTCGTTAAGGGCCAGGTCCTGACATACTGAAATGAGGAAGACAGTTATCATGCCTTAACATCTATATTCTAGTTAAAGAAGACATAGTAAACAAGTAAACCAATGTGAACTGTGATGGGAAGACACTAAAATTTGGAAGCAAAGTATTGTGGTAACCTCACAGCCTTTAGAATAGGTTTCTTCCACGTGGAGAATGGATCCTGGAGGGAGAAGGGTGAACAGGTTACTTTATCCCTCTGTGAGAAAGATGGCTGCTTGGATTGTAGAGGGAGAAGAGAGAAGGGAGAAGAGTGGTAGGGTGCTCAGAGCTTGCTGATGTGTGTCATGGTTGTTAGAGAAAAGGCGAAGTGTGGAATGTCTGTCAGGTTTCCAGTTTGTATGACTAGATACATGAGGGTACCAACCTCAGAGGCAAGAAGCCTGGGAGATCAGTAAGTTTGAGGTGAAACTGAGTTGTGAACGGGCAGGATGTCTATTAGACATGCAGGTGGATGTGGCAAGTTGGCAACTAGATGAATGAATCTGAGGCCCAGAGTGAGACTGTCTAGTTAAGAATTATTGACATCTGAACAGTACTTAAAGCCGTGGAAATGGATGAGGTTACTTGGTGGAGGGCAATGTAAATTGAGGACAGAAAGGCCTATGAGAAAGCAGCTGTTGTGGTTTAAATGAGAAATGTTCTCTGTAGGTTCAAGTATTTGAATACTTGGCCCTCGGTTGGTGGTGCTGTTCAAGAGGTCATGGAATCTTCAGAAGGTGTGGTCTTACTGGAGGAAGTGTGGCACTGGGGCGGGCTTTGAGGGTTCATAGCTTCACCTCACTTCCTCTGCTTCATGTTTGCTGTTGAAGATGTGAGCTCTCAGCTTCCTGCTTCTTCCACCATGCCTGCCATATACTGTCATGATGGACTCTTAGCCCTGTAGAACCATAAACCAAATAAACTCTTTCTTCCATCAGTTACTTTTGGTCATGGTATTTCATTACAGCAACAGAAAAGTAACTAATACACACCCTGACTTTTAAAATGTGCAGATAACGGGGAACCCCATGCACTGTACCCCAACAACAGGTTTTCTGATGGCATGGGGGATGTTTGAAATAAGGGACAGGCTCTCTTATCAATAATTTTTATGCCATTTTGTGAAGGGATGTGTTATTCTAGAATCTCTTAAAAATTATGGAGATTAAAGTACTATTTTATAAATTTGATCTAAAAGCTGATAGGCTATCCACAATCTAATTTTTAAAACATATAATAAAATGTATTTAGACTTGTTTGTAACACCACATATAAAGAATCTTATTTTCAAGGGCTGCACTTAGAAGTTGATGCATGTTAGCACACCAATCTGGGTATTTTTGTGTTTTGTTTTGTTTTTTGTTGTTTGTTTTGGATACAGGGTCTCCCTGTAGCCCGTAGCTTGAACTCACAGACAGCCTACCTCTGCCTTCAAAGTGCTGGGATTAAAGGTGTGCACTACCACACCTGGTATATTCTATATATTCTTTTTATTTAAGCAGTCATTTTGTGTGTGTGTGTGTGTGTGTGTGTGTGTGTGCGTGTGTGTGTGTTTCATACAGAACATCACAAACAATCTTATTCATCTATATACCCACATCCCAAATGGCACCCTCCCATAGGCTCCCTGCCCCAACTGGAGCCCATATACTCTGTCATCCCTGTTTCTGTCCACTGTGTTGTCGGTGCCCCCAGATGTACCCCAGTGCTAGTCTATCTGCTGAGTCTAGTCAGCCTATCTAGAGTCCCTTGCTTTAGGAAGCTCAGCTCTTCCTCATCTAGCAGAAATCAGTTGCCAATATTCCTTTAGATAAGATTAGGGTCTGCTGTTCATTTTCCTAGTTCTATACTGGTTACTGTCTGGGAGTCTCTTGGGCCACCCTGGCTAACAACTCAAAGGAAGGTATCTCCTGTCTGGCATTGTTGCTTGTTATGTAGCCTTTAGCTATACACATGGACTCTTAAAGAAATATACTAATAACTGTAATCTTTGGTTATACTTTCCTTTTGGGTGTTTACGACCTCACAGTTGGCCCAAATAAACGAATCTATTTTTATTTGAAGATCTGTTCCATGGGCTTGGGAAGAGTCCTGGCTCCTTTCTTTTACCAGTTCCATCTATGTGAAGATAAGTCAAAAGTCCTGCTTGATCATGGCTGACTTCACTTGGAAGCATGGAGGAAATATTTCTTCTGTGTTGATCCTCCTCATTTTAGACTGGACACTGGTTCAAGTCCATCTGGTGAGGTCTCCACGGCCTACCTGAACAAGAGGACACGTGATTCACCACAGTTACAGAACATTTTGAGAGATGCTCCATAGTCCCTTGGAACTTAGTCAACCTTGGAGGGAAAGGAGCAAAAACTGTCCTTTAAGTCCTGCTGATCAGATTAGTATAGGCCTCAAAGAATGGCTGCTAAACATGCAAGAAGGTTAGTTCCACCAGTCTGGTACTTTGAATTACCATGTGCTATGTAGATAAAGCTTGGGCAAAAATCAAATGTTCTCAGATAAATCTTGACTAGACATACATTTTGTTCCTTGAACTAGTTGAAGGCATAATTTGTCATTAGGTTATTGGAATAATATGGTTCCCTCAAGTTTTTTTTAAACTAGCTAGGCATTATTTATCTCACTGTCTAATCCTTCCACTATGGTTTCCCCCATGGTGCCCCCATTTGTCCCATTTCTCCCTTAAAAATACCCGTTTCCTATGGTCCCACCTCTCTTGAGCTTCTTCTTTCCCTTTATCCCCAAGGTTCCTTGTATAACCGTCCCTCCCACCTCCTATTTAAATAACCCCATTTTTATCCATATCTCCCTTAGTAACACCTGTTTCCTACTGTTCTTCTCTCTCAGGTTCTTTCTTTTCCTTTACTTCTATGGTTCCTTTTCATTATCCTGGTTCCTATAGTTATGTCTGGATACATACTCACTTATAAGGATTTGGTGCTAGGATCCATATATGAGGGAGAACATACATTGTTTTCTGAGTCTGTGTTACCTCACTTAGTATAACAGTTTCTAGTTCTGTCCATTTACCTGTAAATTTCATAATTTCATCTTTCTTCTGAGTAGAACTCCATATAATGCACCACATTTTCATTATCCATTTGTCAGTTGAAGGACACTTAGGTTACTTCCATCTCTTGGCTATTGTGAAAAGAGCAGCAACAGACATGGATGTACAAGTGTTTCTGCAATAGGATGAGTTCTTTGGGTATATGCCAAGGAGTGGTATAACTGGGTCAAATGGTAGGACCATTTGTAGTTTTTTAAGAGTTCTCCACACTGCTTTCCATAGCGGTTGAACAAGTTTGCAGCCCCACCAGCAGTGGATGAGCATTCCCCTTTTCCCAAATCCTCTCTAACATATGGTATCAATTTTTCTCTTGATCTTAGCCAGTCTGACTGGGATAAGATGAAATCTCAAAGTGGTTTTAATTTACATTTCCCTAATTACTAAAGATGTTGAAGAAGCACCTTTTAAGATGCTTCTTAGCCATCTTTATTTCTTCTTTTGAAAACTCTCTGTTCAGCTCTTTAGCCCATCTTTTAATCAGGTTACTTCCTTTCTAGATTGTTTTTTGAGTTCTTTATATATTCTGGATGTTAAACCTCTGTCAGATGTGAGCCTGGTGAAGATTTTCTCCCACTCTGTGGGTTTTCTCTTCACTTCCTTGGTTGCTTCTTTTGACATACAGGTGCTTTTTAGTTTAATGAGGTTCCATTTGTTGATTCTTGACCTTGTTTCCTGAGCAATTGATGTCTGGTTTAGAAAATCCTTTCCTACAACTATATCTTGTAGGTTATTGCCAATGTTTTCTTCTAACAGTTTCAGAGTTTCAGTTTTTACATTGAGGTCTTTGATCCATTTGGAATTGACTTTTGTGCAAGTGAACGATAGGGGTTTAGTTTCATTCTTCTATAGGTAGAGATCCAGGTTTGCCAGCACAGTTTGCTGAGCCTGTTGTCTTTCCTCCAGTGAATGTTCTTGGCCCCTTTGTCAATTATCAGGTGACTGAAATTGCCTGTACTCATATTTTGTTCTTCAATATTGTTCCATTGATCTACTGGTCTATTTTTGCACCAGTACCATGTTGTTTTTATGACTATAGCTCTCTAATACAGTTTAAAATCTGGTGTAGTAATCCCCCCAGCATTACAGTCAGTGCTCAGAGTTGCTTTGGCTATCCAAGGTCTTTTGTGCTTCCATATGACTCTTAGGATGTTTTTTCCAATTCTGTGAAGAACATCGTGGGGATTTTTGTTGACATTGCATTGAATCTATAAATGGCTTATGGTAAGATGGTCATTTTCACAATATTAAGTCTTCTAATCCATGAGCATGGGGGGTCCTTCCATCTTCTGATGTCTTCCTCTATCTCTTTCTTTAAAGATTTAAAACTTTCATTGTAGAGTTCTTTAATGTCTTTGGTCAGGGTTATTCCAAGATTTTATACATACATATATATGGGCAGCTATTGTGAAAGGGAGTGTTTCCATGTACTCTTTCTCTGATTGCTTGTTATTGCTATAAAG
>NW_008348662.1:2064847-2065789 GCF_000622305.1 Nannospalax galili | reverse complement strand
TAATAATTTCTAGGAGTTTTCTGGTGGAATTTTTGGCATCTCTTAGATAGAGTATCATATCGTCTGCAAAAAGGGATAATTTGATCTCTTCTTTTCCAAATGTTACTCCTTTGATTTCCTTTGAAACAAGAGTTTCAAGCACTATGATAAAAAGGAGTGGAGATAGTGGACAGCCTTGCCTGGTTCCTGATTTTAATGGGAATGCTCCCAGTTTCTCTCCATTTAGAATGATGTTGGCTGTGGGTTTGTTATATATGGCTTTAATTATGTTGAAGTATGTTCCCTCCAGTCCAATGCCCTCTAGGATTTTGAACATAAATGCATGTTGAATTTTGTCAAAGGCCTTCTCTGCATCTGTTGAGATGACCATATGGTTCTTGTCTTTGAGTTCATTTATTTGATTTATGAAGTTTATTGACTTACATATATTGATCCATCCCTGCATCTCTGGAATAAAGCTGACTTGATCATGGTAGACGATCTTTTTGATGTGTGTCTGTATGCGGTTTGCAAGTACTTTGTTGAGAATTTTTGCATCTATGTTCATTAAGGATATGGGTCTATAGTTTTCTTTCTTGGTTGTATCTTTACCTGGCTTTTGGTATTGGAGTGATGCTGGCTTCATAGAAGGAATTTGGAAGTGCTCCCTCCATTTCTATCTTTTTGAATAAATTAAGTAGTGTTGGCTATAGATCTTCTTTAAATATCTGGTAGAATTTTGCCATAAATCCATCTGTTCCTGGGCTTTTTTTAGTTGGGAGGTTTTGTATTACTATTTCAATCTCCTTATGTGTTATGGGTCTGTTTAAGCTGTTGATCTCTTCTTGGTTTAGTTTTGGTGGTTCCCATGCTTTTAGATACCCATTCATTTCTTCTAGGTTTTCAAATTCAATAGCTGTGTTGGTTTTTAAAGTATTCCCTTATAATGTTCTGGATCTTTTT
>NW_008348662.1:2062797-2064606 GCF_000622305.1 Nannospalax galili | reverse complement strand
AGCAAGCCAGTAAGCAGCGTTCCTCCATGGCCTGTGCTCCAGCTCCTGCTTCCAGGTTCCTGCCCTGAGTTCCTACCTTGGGCTCCCTGATGAACCTGGGAGATATAAGATAAATAAACCCTTTCCTCCCCAAGTTGGTACTGGTCAGAGTGTTTTGTCACAGCAATGAAGAAACAAACTAAGACAGAAATTGTTACCAGAGAGTGGGATATTGCTGTGACAGACCTGACCTTGGTGTTTTGGGGAAGACTGTTGAAGTGTTTAGAACGTTGGGCTGGAAAACCCATTGCGTGCTCAGAGTTTGTTCCAGTGGAGCTTGGAACAGTTACGCTGAAAGAGTTGTAGATGATGGAGGCCTGGCTTGTGAAGCTACAAAGGGAAGCGGAGATTATCAGGGCTGTTCATGTGAGATTTTGGATTGCGAATCTGTGGGTTCTGCTTGGCTGGGGCTGAAGAATCAGCTGTGATTAAGAAGAGACCAGAACCTGAAGTAAAACCTTTGCTTTAAAGGGACAATTGATGCTGGTTAGTTGGGGCTGAAAAATCAGCTGTAAGTAACAAGAGACCAGCATCACTGTGGTGGAGTCTTCAGGGGAGGTATTTCCTCAGAGTCAGTACACAAAGGGGACCCGCACCTCTATTTCAAGTTGGAAGCAGGACTTGGTAATGTGTAAGAGTCTCCTGCATGGTTCTGGTGTTTAAAGTGTGAAGGGGTCACAGAGAGCAGCTGAAGCTTGGCACTCTGAGAGGCCAGGAAAGGCCATAGGTGAAAGTGTCACTTCAGTTGCAGCGAAGACCCCAGGATTGAAGGGAACTAGGCTACTTAGTGAAACCTATCTCAAAACCAAACAACAACAACAAAAAGACCCCAATTAGCTCAGTGAGTAAAAGAGCCTACTGTAAAACATAATGACCTGAGTTCCATCACTGGGATCCACATGGAGGAAGGAGAGAACTGACTCCCACAAGTTGTCCTCCAGCCTCTACAGGCATGCTGTGGTATGTGTGCCCACACACATACACATGCACAATAATATTAAATAAATATTTAAAAATTTAAAAAAAGAATAAAATGGAATGAGTGGGCAGATAGTGGTGGGGAACTACCTATGGAATTGATATAATTAAAGTGAATAAAATATTTTTTTTTCCAATCTTAGTTATATATCATGAAAAGCAACTGTAACTCCCATTTGAAATTACTTGTTACTTTTTGATGGTTGTGCTGGATAGCTTTAGTGTCAACTTGACACACCTGGGTTGAGGGAGCCTCAGATGGGGAATTGATTCTATTGGACTGGCATGTGGCCATATCTGAAGGGCATCTTCTTGATGAGTGATGTGGGAGGGCCCAGCCCACTGTGGGTGGTGCCACCCCTGGGCAGGTGGGCCTGTGTAGCATAAGAAAGCAGGCTGAGCAGGGGCCAGGGGAGTAAGCCAGTAAGCAGCATTCTTCCATGGCCTGTGTTCCAGGTCCTACCTTGGGCTCCCTGATGAACTGCAACCTGGGAGATGTAAGCTGAATAAACTCTTTCTTCCCCAAGTTGGTAGTGGTCAAAGTGTTTTGTCACAGCAATGAAGAAACAAAGACAGTAGCATATAGGTTTTAAAAGTATTCCCTTATAATGTTCTGGATCTTTTTGGTGTCTGTTGTGATGTTTCCTCTTTCAGCTCTGATTTTGTTTATTTGAAGGTTCTCTTTCTTTTGGTCCCCTGGAAATGGAGTTATGGATAGTTGTTAGCTGCCATGTGGGTGCTGGGAACCAAACCCAGGTCCTCTGCAAGAGCAGCCAGTGCTCTTAACCACTG
>NW_008348662.1:2061081-2062734 GCF_000622305.1 Nannospalax galili | reverse complement strand
GTTGCTTTTAAGTGTCTTGAGTTGCGATGTTAAGTCATTTAATTGTGTTCTTTCTGATTTTTTTAATGTAGGCACTTAGAGCTATAAACTTCCCTTTAAAGACTGCTTTCAATGTGCCCCAGAGGTTTTGTTGTGTTGTGTTGTATTGTCCTTTTTATTTAGTTCCATGAATACTTTTATTTCTTTCTTAATTTCTCCTTTGATCCATTCATCATTCAGGAGTGTGTTGTTTAATCTCCATGTGTTCATGTAGTTACTAGGGTTTTTTCTGGGGTTGGTATTAAGCTTAATTGCATTGTGGTCTGATAGAATGCATGGAATTATTTCAATCTCTTTGTATTTGTTGAGGTTTGTTTTGTGCCCCAGTATATGGTAGATTTTGGAGAAAGTTCCATGGGATGCTGAATAGAAAGTATTTTTTTTTTTGGTGCTTGGGTGGAATAGTCAGTAGATATCTGTTAGGCCCATTTGATGTATGATATTGTTTAATTCAGATGTCTGTCTGTTAATTCTGTCTGTTGAGCTATCTAATAGAGACAATGGGGAATTGAATTCCCCTTCTATTAATGAGTTGGGATTAATCTGGGTCTTAAAGTCCTGTAATACTGTTTTTATGAAGTTGAGTGCACCAGAGTTTGGTGAATACATGTTCATGATTATAATATCTTCTTGGTCAATTGTTCCTTTGATTAGAATGAAGTAGCCCTCTTTATCTCTTCTGATTAGGTTTAGTTTAAAGTCTATTTTATCAGATATTAGAATTCAATGCCTGTTTTTTTCTTAGTACCATTTGCTTGATATAATTTTTCCCATCCTTTCACCTTAGGGTAGTACCTGTCCGTGAAAGTGAGATGAGTTTCTTGTAGACAACAAAAAGATGGGTTTTGTTTCTTAATCCATTCACTTAGCCTGTGTCGTTTGACTGGGAGTTCAGTCCATAAAGTTATTAATGAAAAATATGTATTTATACCTGTCATTTTTATTTCTGTTCACATTCTTGGTGTAGTTGTGCCTTTCCATAGTTATACCTTCATTAAGTTTCTTTCTGTAACCCCTTGGGTATAGTCGTTCCTTTCTTCAGCTCTTTGTATTGCTTCAAGAACTCTCTGAAGGGCTGGTTTTGTGGACATGAATTCTTTCTGCCTATTTATGTCATGGAAGATTTTCTTTCCCTTTTGACCATAATAGACATTTTGGCTGGGTATAGTACTCTGGGTTGGCATCTGTGGTAATTTAGAACTGGGAATACTTTGGTCCAGGCTCTTCTGGCTTTCATAGTTTGCACTGAAAAGTCAGCTGTAATTCTAATGAGTTTTACTTTACATGTGACTTGTTTTACTTTTGCAGCTTCAATACTGTCTCTTTGTTCTGTGCATTTAGTGTTTTTACTATGATGTGCCATTGAGAGTTTCTTTTTTGGTCCTATTTGGTGTTCTATGTGCTTCTTGCATTTGTATGGGCATGTCTTTCTTTAATTTGGGGAAATTTTCTTCTACCATCTTGTTGAAGACCTGGTCCATACCATTATCCTGAGATTCTTTTTCTTCCTCTAAGTCTGATCTTTTTATGGTGTCACACAACCCCAGCATATTCCATTCTTCTGTTTTCTTAAAATTTTCATAATCTTTGCTTGAGTGGTCTAGTTCATCCACT
>NW_008348662.1:2059383-2060915 GCF_000622305.1 Nannospalax galili | reverse complement strand
TATCTCTTTCAGTTCTTTGATTTCTTTGTGTGCTCTTTAAATTCACTGAATTCTTTTATAATGTTTATAATTGTTCTTTTGAATTCCATGTCCTGTGTTATCTCTAGAGGGTTCTCATTGTACTCCTCTACAGGATTGTTGGTTCTTGATGGGGATATATTATTTGAGTTTTTCATGTTTTTATATTTTTGCTGTGATTTTGACATGTGAATTTCTTTTGTAATTTCTGATTGTGTGAGACTCAAGCCTTCCTTTGTTGAGTTTAGGTCTGCATCTGTTTGCAAAATTTATGTGCCTTTATGGTTTACTTATTGGGCAGGAAAGGCTGGTTGGTCTAGGCTTCAGGTTCTCTCTTTTGATTTTACATTGGAGGGGCCAGATGGCTTTCATCCTGCTACTCAGGAATTCCCACAGAGGCCCAAGCCAGATGAGGATCAGATGCTCTCAGGCTTTCTCCTAAGGTCTGGATCCCTGTAGTCAGCAGCCACAGTACAATTTGGGAGGATTGCTAGGTGGAGATAAGATTCAGGACTCTCAGGCAGTCAGAGAAAGAGGCTGGTCTCAGGTATAAAAAGATGAGGTGGGGAACAGAACAGGCTTTGAGGTCTCCAAGGGACTAGACTGAGGAATTGGGTTGGTCTGGGTGCAAAGGATCAGGAAGCAGTGGGGAGTCTGGGCCAAGGGGGTAGTCTAGAGGTCTCGGGTGCCAAGAGAAGAAATGGGCCAGTGCCCACGCTAGGAGGAGAGATGGGGTGGGGGAACTGGGAGGGTGAATGAGGTAGTGGGAGTCAAGGTACAGTGGTCATGGTTGAACTTAGCCAGGAAAGATGCTGGCCTCAGAAAATTGGGGGTTGGGCTGGCCAGGGATGAAGGCTGGTCCAGGTATGCAAAAACAATATGGGAGAGAGAACAGGCTTTGAAGGCTCCAGGGGACTAGACTGAGGAATTGGGTTGGTCTGGCTACAAAGGGTCAGGAAGCAGTGGGGAATCTGGGCCAAGAGGGTAGTCCTGAGGTCTGGGGTGCCAAGAGAAGAAATGGGCCAGTGCCCATGCTAGGAGAAGAGACGGGGTGGGGGATGCCCTTTCTATATTTTTGATACTAACAATTAGACCTAGGTCTCACATCCTTTGGAACATTCCTTTTTTGATCAATGGATTATTATTATTTGATTTCTAAGTGTTTAGAGACTTTCCTGTTTTCTCTATCTTGTTGAGTTTTAGTTTGATTTCATGATGGTCAGAGAACATAATCTGTACAATTTCAATTCCTTTAAGTTTTTTGAGGTTTGGTATATGATTCAAAACATGATGTGTTAATGTTCCATGAGCACTTGAAAAAACATGTGTGTATTCTGCCACCAGGAAGGGGTGGAGGGTTCTCTGGATGCATCAGTTATATCCTACCAGTTAAGCATTGTTTATATCTTTTTTTCTTTCTAGAAATTCTAGAAATTGCTGAGAGGGAACTAATGCAGCTATGGATGTATCTGCTTGGTGCCAAGAGAAGAAATGGGCCAGTGCCCACTTCTCTT
>NW_008348662.1:2009760-2057745 GCF_000622305.1 Nannospalax galili | reverse complement strand
GCTCCCGCCCTCTCTCTCTCTCTCTCTCTCTCTCTCTCTCTCTCTCTCTCTCCCTGTCTCCCCCCCCCCCTTATTCTTGCTTAGTGGTTTAGATTAGAATAACCTATTACCACTTCCTCAAGTTCAGTGATTCTGTCGCTGCTCAGGCCCACTCTGCTATGGAACCCATACCATGCTGTTGTGTTTTTTACATTCTTATTTAGTGGCTTGATAACTGAAACCTTTTCAGTTTTATAATTTCTAATTAGTTCTGTTTTATAACTTTTATTTCCTTGGTGAGATTTTAATTTTTTTTTTTTGTTTCTGTCAACAGAAGGGATCTGTCACTGATAATTGCAGGTAATGACTGCTTTAAAATCCTCATCATATGCATAACGCTAACATCTGATTTATCTCATTATTTCCAGGGCTTGCTTTCTTTCTCTTTCTTTCAATTTGTGACTTTCCTGGACCTGTGACTGACTAGTGATTTTTTGTTGTTGTGGTGGTGGTGATTAGATCCTGGACAGTTTGTCCTTACATTAGGAGATTATTGTTTTAGGTTTTTGGGATTTTTTTGGTCTTTTTGAGACAGGGTCTCCTTGTGGCCCCAGCTGTCCTGGAACTCACTATGTAGACCAGGCTGGCCTTGAACTCACAGAGATCCGCCTGCCTCTGCCTCCCGAGTGCTGGGATTAAAGGAGTGCGCCACCACGCCTGGCGTTTTAGGTTTTTAATATGCAGGCTACTTGTAAATTTCTACTGAATTTGTTCTACTGAATTTATCTAGTACCGAAGAGGTTTCAGAATTCCCTGAAGCTTCCTGCAAGGAATTTCCCTAGGCTTGTGAGAGACAGGACCCTCTTGACCTTGGATAGAGCACTTCCTGGGGAGGGTGCCCTTCACTGGTCACCCAACTATCCATATCTCTGGACAGGAGAGATGTCTCAGGCCTGTGAGGACAGAGGCTTCTTTTAGTCCAGGCTTCTTCAGGCAGAATCTGCCTTGCCAGCACCACCCAGCCTCCTTGTATCCCTGGATAGAACATAAATGCCTCGTGTCCACAGAAAGGGAGAGCCTCCCCTGGCAGCGTTTTCTCAGTGAGCCCCCAAACCTGTCCTGGACATTCTCTCTTCTTTCATCCGGGGAAGGGATGGGCCTCCTGAGCCATTCCTGCATTGTTGGGAGTTGGAAAGGTGGGGATTGAGTTGGTTTCTTCTATGAGTGGAGAGTGATTAAAAACAATGTAATCAGGCTAGAGATCTGACGAAGCAGTTAAGAACACTGGTTGTTCTTGCAGAAGACCGGGGTTCAAATCCCAGCACCCACATGGCAGCTAACAATTGCTGTTAACTACAGTTCCAGGGGATCTGACAGCCTCGTCTGTCCTCCGCAAGCATTGCACAACACAGGTGCACTTACCTACATGCAGGCAATACATGCATACACATAAAATAAAAATAATATATATTTTTAAATGTAACCACAGTGTGGTTCCTCGGTGACTTCTTTGGCTACCTCTTACAGTGAAGAAGAAATGTCTGGAGTCTAGGACTTGACACCAGAGTTATAATCCAAGTGATACTCACGACCTCAGAAAACTAAGAACTTGTCTTTATTTTAAAAAAAAAAAACCCTGAGGGAAAAAATATGAAAATCAACCTATACAAACTGGGAGGAAATACTTCCAAGCCACATACCTACTGAAGGAATAGTATCCCCAAACCAATCAGTATCAAGAAAATGAGAAGACTAGCCTGAGACTGAAAGAAAATATGCAAAAGACACATGGGACAAAGGCCTGTTACCTACTACCTACGATATCAAAGATCTCCTACAACTCAACAAGAATATAAACCCAACTAAAAGATATGCAAAGACTTAAACAGACACCTCATCAAAGAAGGTTTATAGATGGGGAAACACATGAAAAGGTGTTCAAGATCATATGCCACTGAGGAATTGCAAATTAAAATGACAGTGGAATACCCCTCCAAACACAGATAGCACTGGGTGCTGGCCAGTCAGTGGAGCAGGGAGAGTGCTCATATGTTACTGAGGGGATGCAAAAGTGGTATAGGCCAGTTAGCGATATTTTTGTAAAGCTGAACAGTCTTGTTGCAGAAGATCTAAGAATCACACTCTTGGGTTTTTACCCAAATGAATTAAAAACTTGTCGTAATTGCCATTTATAATTATGGTTGCCAAAACTTGGAAGCAATTAAGATATCCATCAGTAGGTGAAGGACTAAACAGTGGTGTATCCAAGCAAAGGACTATTACTCAGCACTAAGATGGGAGTTATTGAGCCATGAAGAGATATGGAGGAAATATAAAGTCATATTACTAAATGCCAAACTGAAGACCTCTGAAGACTGTAAAACTCCAACTCTAGTATTCTAGGAAAAAAAAAAAAAACTATGATAGAGACCATTAAAAACAACTCAGTGGTGAGCTCAGGTGAGAAGCCTGTTGGTAAAGTGCTTGCCTTGCAAACATAAGGACCTGAGTTTGATCTCTCAGAACCCATGTGTTAAAAAAAAAAGCTGCAGAACCTGAGAGGGTGAGTTCCGACCTCCATCGGTGTAGCGGCTCTGATCTCAGCAGACCACCAGAGAGTGCTGACTTCTGGCCTCCCTCTGGCCTCTCTCTGACAGAGGGGCTGAGAACACAGGGGACTGCCTGAGAGCCCCCGGATCCTGCCTCCAGTTGGTGGTGAGCTTCCCCAAATTGCGCCTTACCCATCCCTCTACCTGGGATTTTGTGAGGCCCCTCCCAAGGCCCCAGGGCAGATCTGGCTTTGGTAGGCTAAGACTGAGATCCTAGCTGACAACCTGTGAAGGTGGACTGCCTGAGAACACCCAGATACTGTCTTCACCTGGTGAAGGAAGCCTGGCAATTTGGGTAACCCCCTCAGAGGATGGCATGATAAGAATAGGAGGCAGGAATTGGCTAGGCAGTTAGGGTAAAAAGACCCCAAAGAAATGTAGCCAGTTTCTTGGCTAAAAGTCAAAATGTCCTTGGGCCTGTTAGCAACATACTCTGTTCCAAAGGCCAAAAATGTCAAAAGTATTTGGTAGCTTGTATCTAATTCGTAAGATTTTAGGGTTGCCTCTTCAGAGGGGGGAATGTTGGAGGGGAGGGAGTGGGCATGGATTTAATTAAAACACCTTATATACATGTATGAAATTCTCAAAGTTTTTGTAAAAGTTAAAAACAAAAAAAGGAGGGATAGGCATTACTGAGAGAACTAGGTATGAGAAAAGCAGTATATGATGTCCAGTTCACTGGGCCAGGTAAGACTGTGTTCACCAGAGATACAAAGGAAAGCTTAATTCAACTGGGACCTCGAAAATGGTATGAAGCTTTAATGGTTTTGCTAAGCCCTTTAATGGGACAGAATCTTTGTGAAGTGAGAGAGGCTTTAGCAGATCTAAATGATTCTAACCAGCATGTAAAATATGTCTGTAGAATAACAGACCACACTACAAGAGATATAAAAAAGACCAGACTGAAAAAATGGTCTGTTTGGGTTACTCAAAGACAAATGTGGCAAGACTTATGTTGAGCCCAAATTCCCAAAGAAAGATCTGATAGAAAACCAAATTCAGTACTGAAGAATTTCTGGAAGGCTTTAAAACCAGAACAACAGTTTACAAAAGGTACTCAAAGAATAAAAACTGTCCCGGGGTGGTTAAGGATCCCCAAAGAGCCGGGTGTGGTAGTGCACACCTTTAATCCCAGCACGCAGGAGACAGAGGCAGGCAGATCTCTGTGAGTTCAAGGCCAGCCTGGTCTACATAGTGAGTTCCAAGACAGATGGGGCTATAGGGAGACCCTGTCTCAAAAAGACCAAAAAAAAAAAAAAATCCCCAAAGATTAAATAAGGTGGTGCATTTCTCTTCTGATAAAGGCTATACTAGGGATGGAAGCAGTGTTTCCCAGCAAGGCCTCCTCCAGCAACCAGATGTGGTCAATGGAGAGATGACAGATATGGCTACAGTCAGGAGGCAGACCCAGGGCCTGCCTAACTCAGAAAATCAACAAGCAGCGGGGATAGGAGAAGCCCTCTGCGTCCTTAGCCTAGTGCAGGGTTAGGTAACTGGAGCCAACACCTGTAAGTGTATCAAGAATAAAAGAATACAAAGAGACTCCATGTAAAATCCCCAAGTGCAAAATGACTCCAAAGGGATAACTAAAGATAGTAAAGAACATACCAAACTAATGCCTTGTACCCATGCTATGATACCTAACAAGGATCTACAGAGAAATCCCTTTCCCTGCTGTGTTAGACCTTGTCTATGATTGATTTACTAGATGATGTTAACCTTCCCTCGAGTGTTTTACAGATGTGAAATCCATTTGAAAGATATCTGAAGAAGCAAAGGCTGTAAGATTCTTGGGAGTCTTATGGTCGGATAAGATCAAAACAGAGGCTCCCAAACTATACAACTGTTAAGAAAATCTACAGTACCAGGGGTGGGTTGCCCCCCTATGAGCTGTTGGTCAGAGAGAGATCCTGGAGGTCCTCAAGTTCACCAAGGCTATTGTCGCTAATGTCAGATGTACACTAGACAGGTTGGTAAGACCATGTTGCTGCAGACATTGCATGATGTGAGCATGGGAGGAGAAGAGATGGAGCTGAGACTAAGCCAAAAGACTCCATGCAACTGGATGGATGACATTCATAGTGCCAGAGGCACTCTGCAGATGGTTGGGGAAGAAAGGATCCCCTATGATTCTACTCAACAGTGGACCCCACGTGCTGCACACTATGGACATGCCAAGCAATGCCTTTAAGTGCACTAATGGCTCGACCAACATACGTAAAACTGACAAACTTCTAACTGGATAAGGTCTGCTCCTATGGGTGGAACACACATCTTGTGCTTAGACCAGGCCAACCCCCTGTGTTGAGAAAGGCTACAGGCCCTAGTTGGGAAGCCAATACAAGTATACTGTTTAATGAATATAGTATACCTACTGGGATATCCTCTAGACATTTGTATTTACATTTGTGTTTGTTTAGATGTGTCTACTTCCTTCTATTTGTCTTTATAGTAGAAGAAACACCACTGAGATAGATCAATGGCCACAGCTTGAAGAGGGATAATGGGGAGGCCCCAGAAGTCACTATCCTGCCATGATACAAGAGAGATCACCCTACATCTGTCACCCCCTCCAAGGCTCAGGGACCTTAGTGGAAGATTGGTGGAAAGATTGTAAGAGTGGAAGAAAGGGGTAGAGTGTGTCGCAAGCAGCCTGGTTCCTCTGAGGGGTGGGGCCTCCTGCAAAGAATTAGCCACGGAGAGAGTTAGCCACCGACGGAGGGGCTTTTGGGCACCATCTTGGAAGGGAACCCACACAGCGCAGAAAGGAATGGCCCCAGCATTGTGCTCACGTGCATGCAAGAGGAGGCATTTACCAACCTGGGGCAAGACTGCAGGCCCACAAGGCATGAACGAAGGCTAATGTGACTGTGGGCAGGGTGTAGAAGCAATCTGGAATGGTGGACCACTGAGCCACGAAGCCGAACAGGGTGAAGGGTGTTCATTTCTTTGTAGGTCACTCCCACCCCACAAAGATATAAACTATGAAAAAATTTTAAAAAATCATAAACATGATCAAGGAATTCAACGAATTTAAAGAACACAAAAACAAATCAAAGAACTAAAAGAAGACAGGAATACACTTCTGAATGAATTCACAAAAGAGAAACATTGAAGAAAACTCAGGCAGAAATGAAAAAGGAAGTTCAAAACTCAATAAGCCAACTTGAAACAACAAGGGAAAGCCTCACCACTCGAATGAATGAAATGGAAAACAGAATATCAACACTGGAGGATAAAATTGAAGAACTGAACCACTCAAGCAAAGATTATGGAAAATGTAAAAAAACACAGGTATAGAATATGCAAGAGATGTGGGACACCATGAAAAGACCAAATCTATGGATCATAGGAACGGAAGAAGAATTTTAGGTTAATGGTGTTGACGTGATCTTAAACAGGATTGTAGAAGAGAAATTCCAGAAATTAAGGAAAGACATCGAATGACATCCCCATACAAATACAAAAAGCACATAGAACACCAAATAGAGAGGATCAGAAAAGAAACTCTCTGTGACATATCATAGTAAAAACACTAAATGCAAAGAACAAAGAGAGACTACTGAAAGCAACAAAAGAAAAATAAGTCACATACAAAGGAAAACGTATCAGAATTACAGCTGACTTATCAATGCAAACTATGAAAGCCAGAAGAGCCTGGACCAAGGTATTTCCAGTTCTACATGACAATAGATGTCAGCCCAGAATACTTTATCCAGCAAAAATGTTTATTATAGTTGAGGGGGAAAGAAAAGTCTTCATGACACGAATAGCGTAAAAGAATACATGTCCATAAAACCAGCCCTTCAAAGAATACTTGAAGCAATACAGAGAGCAGAGAGAGAAACAGCTATACACTAGGGGCAACAAAAGGAAATAAACAAAGATATAATATAGGAAACACAAAATTAGACAGAGAACACAAACAGCAGTCAAAATGATGGCAACCAATACACCCCTTTCAATAATAACCTTAAATATCAATGGACTGAACTCCCCAGTCAAAAGACACAGGCTAAGTGAATTTAAAGAACAAAATTCATCTCTTTGCTGTCTGCATGAAACCCATCTCACCTTCAGGGACAGGTACTACCTTAAGGTAAAAGGATGGAAAAGAATATTCCAAGCAAATGGCACTAGGAAACAAGCAGGGGTTGCAATTCTAATATTTGACAAAATAAACTTCAAAGTAAAACTCGAAGAGACAAAGAGGGCCACTTCATTTTGATCAAAGGAACAATGAATCAAGAAGATATTACAATCACGAGCCATCACCAAACTCTGGTGCACCCAACTTCATAAAAACAATATTACAGGACATTAAGACCCAGATTAACCCCAACTCAGTAATAGTAGTGGACTTCAATACCCCACTGTCTCCTTTAGACAGGTCAACTGAACAAAGAATAAACAGAGAGATGTCTGAATTAAATGATACTATACATCAAATGGACCTAACAGACATCTTTCAAATATTCCACCCAACCATCAAAGAATACACTTTCTACTCAGCATCCCATGGAACATTTTCAAAAATTAATCACATACTGGGCCACAAAACAAACCTCAACAAGTAAAAAAAGATTGAAATAATCCCATGCATTCCATCAGACCACAATGCAATAAAGCTCAAAATCAACACTGGACAAAGGCCTAGTCACCACACGAACTTGTGGCGATTGAACAACAAACTGCTAAACAATGAGTGGGCCAAAGGAGAAATTAAGAAAGAAATAAAAATTCCTGGAATTCAATGAAAAGGACAATACAACACAACACAACCTCTGGGACACTTTAAAAGCAGTCCTAAGAAGGAAGTTTATAGTTCTAAGTGCCTATACTACAAAATTGGAAAGAGCCCAAATAAATGACATAACACTGCAACCCAAGACCCTGGAAAGGCAAGAACAAATGAAACCAAAACCCAGCAGAAGAGAAGAAATAACAAAAACAGAAAAGAAATTAATGAATTAGAAACAAAGAAAACAATACAAAGAATCAATAAACCTAAAAGCTGGTTCTTTAAAAAGCTAAACAAAATAGACAGACCCTTAGCCCAGTTAACGAAAAGAAAGAAACAGCATATCCAAATCAGCAAAATCAGAGATGAAAGGGGAAACATCGCAACAGACACCCAAAAGATCCAGACCATTATAAGGGAATATTTTAAAAACCTATATTTGAAAATCTAAACCAAATTTGAAAATCTAAAATGAATGGATGGATATCTAAAATCATGGGAGATCTCTTTAAAAAACTAAAAATGAACATACCATATGACCTGGTTATACCACTCCTTGGCATGTACCCAAAGGACTCATCCTATTGCAGAGACACTTGTACAACCACGTTTGTTGCTGCTCTTTTCACAATAGCTAAGAGATGGAAGCAACCTAAGTGTCCCTCAACTGACAAGTGCTTAACAAAAATGTGGTATATTTACACAATGAGTTCTATTCAGCAGTAAATAAAGATGAAATAATGAAATTTTCAGGTAAATGGATGGATCTAGAAACTTATACTAAGTGAAATAACACAGACTCAGAAAAACAAACGACATATGTTCTCCCTCATATGTGGATCCTAGTACCAGATCCTTTTAAATTCCAGGTCCTTTGAATAAGATGATGCTATACAGCAATCCCTTCTGCATGAAATTACTACCATCATCAGGACTCAGCTGAGCCTGATTGCTAAACATCGTCACAATTGGGCTTGTTGACAGTTGTGCTCGTTCATTAAAGGAAGGCCAAGCAGGGTCATTGGACCCTCACCACATTATCCAGCCACTCTTCCCAGCCAATTATATGTAATTTGACTCTAATCACACATGGCCTCCTGGATTTGGGGAGAGCTAAAGTATACAATCTAGGGAAGGCTAGGAAGAGAAGGCATGACCCATGCTGGGTAAAGCCTTTCCAGTGTGCACACCCTCAGGTTATACATACACCTCAGCAACCCCTCAGTTATCTTGACACATCCTTTCAGATCCCATTGCTTAGCATCCCCAGGAAAAGAACTCTTACAACAGATGGAAAATTTGTTAATGCTATTATGTCTCATAATTATTTAAAAAAAGAAAATGAGAATGTCAAAGATGTTAAAAGGATATAGGAATAGAGATATTTTCCAAAATATACGGTCTTCGTATGGTCTTAAACACCCAAAAGGAAAGTATAACCAAAGAATAAAGTCATCAGTATATTTCTTTAAGAGTTCAAGGGATTACACTTCCCAGACATTAGGTTTAAGTCTATATAAAAAGTGATTTAGACAATTATTTCTCATTGATGATTTTGTTCCTAACCGGAAAGTGCTGCTCAGATGTAAAACTTCAAATCTTGGTCTCCAATACTGTAGTGCCCACCTGTAGCTAAGGGAGGCTGAGGCAGGCGGATCTCTGTGAGTTTGAGGGTTCCAGGCCAGCTGGGGCTACAAGGAGACCCTGTCTCAAAAAAAGACAAAAAAAAATTGACAGTGGAGGTGATCCTTGGCCTCCACATAGGCACGTGCACATGCACAGTTACACATACACATGCACCTGCACACACGTAAATACATACATATATACACTTCTGATTGTAAGCAGTTATGGAGAAGGGAGGTATGGACAGGGAGAGCAAAGGGCTTTTAGAATAGTGAGACTACTCTTTGTGAAACTGCAGGGGTGGGCACATGTCATTTTTCATTTGTCCAAATCCATGCCAAGTATAGCACTGAGATTGTAGCTAACATAAACCATAGGTTTCAGGTGATAATGATGTGTCTGGGTATGTTCATCCATGACAATAAGTGCCCCCCTGATTGGGAATACCGACAATGGGAGGGCTGTGTGTGCTTATGTAAGGGTAGTGTGGATATTAGACAGCTCCATTTTTCCACTTAATTTTGCTGCGAATCTGCAACTTCTCCAAAAATAAAAATCTACTTTTAAAAAATAAAAGGCCCTTCGTAGTAATACATCTTCACGCACACACAATTTGATTAAAAAAATGGGTAAAAGGCATGAAGAGACATTTCACCAAAGGTATGCAGATGGCAAATGAGTACCATAAAAGATGTTTGATCTCAGTGGCTTTGGGGAAAATGTAAATTTAAAAGTCTCTACAAATATGCAGGATAGCTAAAATAAAAATAGTGCTAATACCAAATACTGCTGGGAATGTGCAGAAGCCCAATCATTCACATGTTGCTGGTGGGAGCATAAAATGTTTCCAGCACTCTGAAAACAGATTGTGAGGCTTTAGTAAAAACAAACATGCAAAAGCCAGGCATGGTGGTGCCCACCTGTAACCCCAGCCCTTGGGAAGTAGAGAATCGGAATTCTAGGTCAGCTTCAGCTACATAGTGAGTTCAAGGCCGGCCTGGTCTACACGAGACCTTGTGTTAAATAACATAAATAAATAAATCCTCCCCAAATAAACAAAAGCCAACTAACCAACCAGTTAAACAAACGATAACATCAAAACCTAAATGTACAGTGATCAAATGACCCAGCAATTGACTTCTTGAGCACTGACTTCACAGAAATGCATACTTATGTTCATAATGAAACGTTTGTATCCATGCTTCTGGCAGCTGTTTGGGCAATAGTAAAAACCTGAGAACAAACAAATGCCCTTCAGCAGGCAAGTGAGTGATTAAACAAACTGGTGCAGCCCTGCCATACAGTGAATTAAACCAAATGTTGAGCTATTCTGCAATGAATGGAACCAAATATTGATATGTGTAACCAATTGGGGAAAACCTTCCCATGAATCCAGGGGGAATTAGGCTGAGTGGAAAAAGGCCATTCCAAAAGGTTATATATTATATAATTCCATTTATATAATTTGGTTGAACAAAAGTAATTATAGAAATGGAAAACAAATAGGCGTTTGCCAGAGGTTAGGGACAGAAAGAGGACATAGGAAGTCGGTGTGCTTACAAAAGGCCAACAAAGAGGTCATTGTGGTGAGACAGCTGTTCTGTGCCTTGCCTGTTGTGATATACACACAAACCTACATATGAGACACAACTGCACAGAAGTAAACACACAGGCACGCCCACACAGGCATGCACACACGCCTACACACAGGCATACACCCCCCCACACACAACATGTACACATACACACATGCACACATGTAGAGGCACATATACACAGGCATACACACACACACACACACACACATAGGCCACACTCAGGCTTATACTCACAAATTCAAGCAAAGCTGGGGCAATCTGACCCAGATCAGTGAATCTGATCCATGTTTGCCTCCTGGCTGTGGTACTGCACTGTTGTATTGCAAAATGTGACCACAGGGGAAGTTGTGGTATCACATCTCTCTGTGTTACTTTGAATGTGGCTCTACAACTGTCTCAATTTTGAAAAAATACCTAAAAGAGCTTCAGTGATGAAAACTTTATCCAGTTCTGCTACTGACTTTTCAGTGAGGATAAACCGTATCTGAGGAGACAGTCGGCTTCATGTCTGCCCCCAGGGTATCAGACCAACATGGACTTTTCAGGGGATAGGTTGGGTGGGGCCTCCTGTCCTTTTTCTAAGGACCATTTACTCTCTTCAGCCTGCACTGCATCAAGACCAAGCCAGTGTGGTAGAGCGGATGGCTATGTGCTAGAGGGCAAGGAGCTGGAGGAAGATCTGAGGAAGATTAGAGCTCAGAAAGGCAAATGAGTCATCTTTGTTGGTTGTAATAAAGGTGTTTATTCTGTGTTTTAAAAAATAAAAATACCTAAAAGAAAGTCAGGGGACAGTTCACTTCTTCAGGTAAAGTGAAGCTGGGCTCTGTGAACACAGGTGCACATCTGTGTGATTTAGTAGCTCAGTAGTTATGATTTGAGGGTTCCATGTAGCAAATGGCGACTGGACTGTTGGTCTCAGTTGTAGGTGATGAAAAGACTTGGTCAGATGCCTCACTGTCCCCTCTTCCATACTCCATCGATTCCAGCACTCCAGCAGCAACCTTGAGGAGAGAACTTGTTCTACTGGCAGCTTTTCTGATTGATACTTTACCGCAGTGCATTGTTTCCTCTCTAATGAGAAAGATGGATACCTCGTATGAAAAATTAAATACTTGATATGCTTTAATAGTCATAAATAGATGTTAGATGTTATTACTTATCAAAAACTAAACACAGAACCTCTAATGTGATAAATAAATAAATAATTTTTTAAAAATGTCCTGTGCCCCACAGGAAGGTTATGGGGATCAACTGAGTTAAGTGGATGTTCAAGATCAGCTTTGTAAAATTTTGCATTACTAGCTGTATGTGGTAGCACATATAATCCCTCAGGGAAAAAAAAATTTATTGAGTTTTTGTGGACTTCATACACTAGATCCCAATCAAACCCAGACTTATCCCCCATCTACACCCTTCACCCCCTGCCAGATTTAATGCATTCTGTCATACATGTGAAGTCCCTTCCAGACAAACATCTGCACCCAGATGTGCCCCCATGCAAGCTCATCCACCAGAGTCCAGTCAGTCCACCTACAGTCCCTCCCCCAAAGAAGATCCACTCTCCCCTACCCAGTGACAATCAGCTGCCAACGGTTCCTAGACCAGGGCTGGGGCCTGCTGCTCACCTCCCTAGTTCCATGCAGGTCCCTGCCTGAATGAGTTGGCATGGGTCTTGTGTAAGCTGTCACCATTGTTGCAAGTTCATATGAACAAGTTCCCAGTGGCCTGGAAGGCTCTGTTTCCTTATGCTTATGAAGCACTCCTAGCTGTTACAATCTTTCCATTCCCCTCTTCTGCAACGGCCCCTGAGCCATGGGTGGGTGAGGTTTAATATAGGAGTCCTATCCAGGGACACACTCTGCAGTCTCTTATTCTCTAAAACTTAGCCAGTTGTAGTCCTCTAGTGCATTGCACTTTGTTGTGTGAGGAAGCTTCACTGGTGAGAGTTGAGGGATGTATTATTCTCTCACCCTGTTCCTCTAAGTGTAGAGGTTCCACTGTAGATGTGTCTGTCACTCAGGACTGGGCATCTTTCAGATATATATTCTCTGTGTGTGACTGGTTAGTGTGGAACTCTGCAACAGCCTCCATTTGTTGCAAAAAGAAGCTTCTTTAATGAGTGGTGTATGGCATACTTATATATATGGGATTGGTGTAATGATCCACAAATGAAGGAGAACATACATTACTTGCTTTTCTGAGTCTGTATTACTTCACTTAGTACAACAGTTTCTAGTTCCATCCATTTGCCTGCACATTTCATAACTTCATCTTTTCTTACTGCTGAGTAGAACTCCATCATGTAAATCTCCCGCATTTTCATTATCCAGTCATCAAGTATGGGACATTCAAGTTGTTTCCATTTCTTAGTTATTGAAAAAGAACAGCAACAAACATGGATGGACAGGCATCTTGACAGTACGATGAGTCCTTTGGGTATATGCCAAGGAGTGATATTACTGAATCATATGGTAGGTTCATTTTTAGTTTCTTAAGAGTTCTCCACACTGCTTTCCATAGTGGTTACACAAGTTTACAATCCCACCAGCAGTGAATGAGCATTCCCCTTTCCCCACATTCTCACCAGCATCTAGTGTCTTTTGTTCTCTTGATCTTAGCCAGCCTGACTCAGGTAAGATGGAATCTTAAAGTGGTTTTGATCTGCATTTCTCTAATTGTAAAGGTTGTTGAGCACTTTTTAAGGTGTTTCTTAGCCATTTTTATTTCTTCGTTTGTGAACTCTCTTTTCGGGTCCTTAGCCCATCTTTTTATTGGGTCATTTATTTTCTTGTTTCTTATTTCCTGAGTTATTTATAAATTCTGGATATTAATCCTCTGTCAGATGTATAGCAGGTAAAGATTTTCTCCCACTCAGTGAGTTTCCTGTTCAATTCCTTGGTTGTTTCTTTTGCTGTTCAGAAGTTCTGAAGCTTAATGAGGTTATACTTGCTGATTGTTGATTTTAATTCCTGAACAACTGATGCTGATTTAGAAAGTCCTTTCCTACACCTATAACTTGTAGGTGACTTCCAAAGTTTTCTTCTAGCAGTTTCAGAGTTTCAGGTTTTATATTGAGGTCTTTAATCCATTTGGAGTTGACTTTTGTGCAGGTTGAAAGATAATGGTCCAATTTTATTCTTCTACGGGTGGAGATACAGTTTTGCCAGCACCATTTTGAAGATGCTGTCTTTCCTCCAGTGTGTGTTCTTGGCACCTCTGTCAAATATCAAATAGCTGAAATTGCATACACTCATGTTTGGGTCTTCTATTGTGTTCCATTGATCTACGTGTCTGTTTTTTGTCAGTACCATGCTGTTTTTATTAGCTCTGTAATGTAGTTTAAGATCTGGTGTCATGATCTCCTCCCATTCCCCACACTGCTCTTTTTACCCAAGATTGCTTTGGCTATCCAGGGTCTTTTTGATTCCATGTGAATTTTAGGATTTTTTTCCCTAGCTCTGTGAAGAATGTCATGGGGATTTTGACTGACATTGCGTTTCATCTATACACTGTTTTTGGTAAGATGATCATTTTTCATAATATTAATTCTACCAATCCATGAGCATGGAAGGTCCTTCCATTTCCTGGTGTCTTCCTCTATCTCTTTCTTTAAAGATTTAAAATTTTCATTGTAAAGATCTTTAATGTCTTTGGTTAGGCTTATTCCTAGATTTTTTGAGGTTATTGTAAATAAAAGGGTTTCCTTGATTGTGTCTTCTAATTGCATGTTATTGGTATATTGAAAGCCTACTGATTTTGTAAGCTGATTTTTTTTATCCTGCCACTTTACTGAAAGTCTTAATCATTTCTAGCAGTTCTCTGGTAGAATTTTTGGGATTTCATATATAATATCATCTGCAAATAGTGATAATTTGACCTCCTCTTTTCCAATTAGTACTCCTTCAATTTCCTTCTTTTGTTTTATTGATCTAGCAAGAGTTTCACGCACTATATTGAAAATTAGTACAGATAGTGGACAGCCCTGTCTGGTTCCTGGTTTTAATGGGAATGCTTCCAGTTTTTCTCCATTTATACTGGTGTTGGCTGTAGATTTGTTGTATATATGTTTAATTATGTTGAGGCATGTTCCCTCCAGTCCAATTCCCTCTAAGACTTTTAATATAAATGCATGTGTCTATTGAAATAACCATGCAGTTTTTGTCTTTAAGTCAATTTATATGATTTATTACATCTATTGACTTATGTGTATTGAACCATCCCTGCATCTCTAGAATAATGTTGACTTGACCATGGTGAGTGATCTTTTTGATGTGCATCTGTAATGCAGTTTGTGAGTATTTTGTTGAGATTCTTTGTGTCTGTATTCATTAAAGATATGGATCTACAGTTTTCTTTTCCATTGTGTCTTTACCTGGTTTTGATATTAGAGTGATACTAGCTTCACAGAAGGAGTTTGGGAGTTCTCCCTCAGTTTCTATCTTTTGAATAATTTAAGAAGTATTGGTTGTAGATCTTGTTTGAATGCCTGATAGAATTCTGCTGTGAATTCATCTGAGCCTGGACTTTTTTTAGTTAGGACGTTTTATATTATTGTTTCAATTTCCTTATTTGTTATGGGTTTGTTCAAGCTGTTGATCTCTTCTTGGTGTAACTTCGGTGGTTTCCATGAATTTAGAAATTCATCCATTTCTTTTGGATTTTCAAATTTAATGGAGTATAGGTTTTTAAAGTATTCCCTTATAATGTTCTGTATTCTTTTGGTGTCTGTTGTGATGTTTCCCCTTTCATCTCTGATTTTGTTCATTTGGATTTGCTCGCTCCTTCCTTCCTTCCTCCCTCCCTCCCTCCCTCCCTCCTTCCCTCCTTTCTTTCTTTCTTTTCTTCTTTCTTTCTTTCTTTCTTTCTTTCTTTCTTTCTTTCTTTCTTTCTTTCTTTCTTTCTTTTGGTTAACTGTGCTAAGGGTCTGTATATCTTGTTTAACTTTCTGAAGAACCAGCTCTTAGATTCATTGATTCTTTGTGTTGTTTTCTTTGTTTCTATTTCATTAATTTCTGCTCTGATTTTCATTGTTTCTTATTGTCTAATAGGTTTGGGTTTGTTTGTTCTTGCCTTTCCAGAGTCTTGAGTCTGCTAAGTCATTTATATATGCTCTTTCTGATTTTTAATGTAGGCACTTAGAGCTATAAACTTCCATCTTAGGACTGTTTTTAAAGTGTCCTAGAGGTTTTATTGCACTGTATTATCATTTTCATTTAGTTCCAGGAATACTTTCATTTCTCTCTTAATTTCTTCTTTGACTCATTCATCATTCAAGACAGTGTTGTTTAATCTCCACAAGCTGTAGTTACTACGGCTTCTTTTACTGTTGGTTATAAGCTTTATTTCATTGTGGTCTTGATGGAATTTTATGGAATCATTTCAATTTTTTTGTATTTGTTGAGGTTTGTTTTGTACTCCAGTATGTAGTCAATTTTAGAGAAACTTCCATGAGTTGCTGAGTAGAAAGTATATCTTTGGTACTTGAGTAGAATATTCTGTAGATGTCTGTTCAATCCATTTGATGTAAGATGTTATTTAATTCAAATGTCTTTATCTTTGTCCTGTTGATCTGTCTATTGGTGATAGTAGGGTATTGAAGTTACCTACTATTACTGAGTTGGGGTTAATCTGTGTTTTATAGTCCTGGAATACAGTTATTATGAAATTGGGTGTCCAGAGTTTGGTGTATATGTGTTCATGATTGTAATATCTTCCTGGTCAAATTTTCCTTTGATAAGAATGAAGTGATCTACTTTATCTCTTCTAAGTTTTAATTTGAAGTTTATTTTGTCAGATATTAGAATTGCAACACCTTCTTGCTTCTTAGGGCCATTTGCTTGGAATATTTTTCCATCTATTCACTCTAAGATAATGTCTATTCTTGAAGATGAGATGAGTTTCTTGAAGACAACAAAAAGATGAATTTTGTGTCTTAATCCACTCCTGTAGACTGTGTCTTTTGACTGGGGAGATGAGACCATTGATATTTAGAGTTATTATTGAAAGATAAGCATTGGTTACTGTCATTTTAATTTGTTTGTGTGCTTGGTCCTATTTTGTGTTTCCATAATTATACCTTCCTTCGTTTTCTTTCTGTAACCTCTTGTGTATAGTCACTCCTGTCTTCAGTTCTTTCTATTGCTTCAAGTATTCTCTGTAGGGCTGGTTTTGTGGACATGATTTCTTTCAGCCTATTCATGTCATAGAAAATTTTCCATTCCCCTTCTACTATGATAGATAGTTATACTGGGTAAAGTATTCTGGGTTGGCAGCCACAGTCATTTAGAACAAGGACTACTTTGGTCCAGGCTCTTCTGGCTTTCATAATTTGCACTGAAAAGTCAGCTGTAATTCTGATGGGTTTTCCTTTATATGTAATTGCTGTTTTTCTCTAGCAGCTACCAGTAACCCCTCTTTGTTCTATAAATTTAGTGTTTTCACTATGATATGCTGTGGAGAGTTTCTGTTCTGGTCCTATCTAATTGATGTTCTATGTGCTTTTTGAATCTGTATAAGTATGTCTTTCCTTAATTTAGGGAATTTTTCTCTATGATCCTGTTGAAGATCTGGTCAATGTCATCGGCCCAAGATTCTTCTTCTTCCTTTATGCTTATGATGTGCAGCTTTGGTCTTTTCATCATGTCCACATTTCTTGCATATACCATTCCTGTGTTTTAAAAAAAATTTTTAGTCTCTGCTTAAGGATTCCAGTTCTCCAACTTTGTCATCCAGCCTTGATATTGTTTCCTGTTTCATTCATTCTGCTTGTGTGGCTTTCTCCTTCTGTTTCAAATTGATTTATTAAGTTTTTCAATTCCGTCTTCATTTTGGCTTGGGTTTTCTTTGATATTTCTATTTCTTTTGTGAATTCAATTTTCAAGTCCTGAATTGTTTTTGCTATTTCATTCAGCTGCATATTTGTATTTTCTTGAGCTTCTCTGGAAGTTTATACCTGTCCTCTTTGAGTTCTTTGAGTTGTCTGTGTGTTCTTCAAGTTCTTTGATCATGTTTACAATTTTTAAAAATTCTGTGTCAAGGGGTTCCTCAGTGTGATTCTCAATGTAGTACACTTCTGTAGGACTGGTGAATTTTGTTGGGTACATATTCTCTTGGTTTTTCATATTATTTGTGTTTTTGCATTGCCATTTGGGCTTATGGATATCATTTGTTGGTTGTGTATCTGATAGGAAATTCTATTCTGCCTTTGTTTAGTTGAAGTATGTTTCTCTTTATATCACTGATGCAGCTTGGTTGCTTTTTGTGTGTTAGTTGGCATGTGCTTCAGGTTTTCCAGGGTAGTAGGCTGGTCTGGGTAGTAGGTAGGTCTGTGATAAGCAGATGGGTGGACAAGGGCAAGACAGGGGTGGGGACAGCCTGTGGGGGGCCTAACAAACAATGCCGGAGAATTGACCTAGTCTAGGTATAAGGGATCAGGACACAGTGGGCAGGTTTGGACTAAAAGGGGAGTCCAGAAATCTAAGGTAGGAGAGCAGGAACAGGCCTGGGCCTAAGGCTAGAAGGGGGACAGGGTAAGGGAGTTTGGGTGGGGAGTGGAGATTTCCTCAGGTTGCAGGGAAATAAAGATACAGTGGATGGGATCTGACTTACCAGGGTAGTAGGCAGGCCAGTCTGTGTGAGGCAGATCAGGAAGCCAGGGGCAAGGTGGGGTTAAGGAGAACATATAGAATGCCTAACAAACTATGCTAGAAGATTAAGATAGTCTGGTTTAGCAAGCTAGTCCAGAGAGCTGAGGCAGAAGAGCAGGAGTGGGCCTAGGCCCAAGGCTATAAGGGGGACAGGTTATGGAGGAGAGAGTCTAAACTTAAGTAATTTTACTGATGTTTATCATGGTGTGATTCACAACAGCCAAGTTATGGTGTCATTCTAGGTACTTATTAACTGATGAATGGATAAAGAAAATGTATACAAATAGAGTATTATTCAGCTATAAAGAAGAACAAAATTGGAGCTGGAGTGGTTAAGAGCACTAGCTGCTCTTTCAGAGGTCCCAGGTTCAGTTCCCAGTACCCACCATCTCTTCTGACCTCTGTGGACATTGCATGCACAGGTGCACTTACATACATGCAAGCAAAACACTCATACACATAAAATAAATAAATAAAAATTTAGAAGAACCATAAAATCATGGCATTCACAAGAAAATGGATGGAAATCATGACATTAAATGAAATAAGCCAGCCTCAGAAAGACGGTTATTGCATTATTTCTCTCAAAAATGAAATCTGGCTTGGGGGGTGGGTGCAGGAAAGACATCAAGGAAGACTGTTAGAGAAGAGGAAGGGAGGGGGAAAGACGGGGACAAGCAGGTGAGATGGGGGTAAATACAATCAAAGTACACTGTGTACACACATGAAAATAGCACAATGAACCCATTCCTTTGTGCAAGTAAATGCACTTAAAGATATTTTTAAAATAACTGTTATGCTGATAGAGATGAACAGCAGTTGGGAAAGCATGGTGAAATCTGTGTGTGGTTTATTTAAACTGCAAAGAGTTCAGACCAAGAATTATCAGAAGAGAGGCTTAAGTGAGCCATTGGAAACACAAATGGAAAATATCAAGTCCATAATTTTGTGCAGAAGTTAAAATTCTACAAGTTCCTAAAGGAAATGTGTGGGTAATTTTCACACCTTATGAGGATAACCTGGCATCCTCCTAGGGTTTTTTAAAGATTTTGTATTGTATTATTCTGTAAACATTTCTCTAAGCCACCAAATCTCTTAATAAACATACTTTTAGTGACTTTACCATGTTTGGTGGGATAGATTTATCATCTTTTCTTAAGCATCAGACGTGTAGGTGATCTGTCTTTCACAGCCCTAATATTGTTATAGTCTTACCTGTTGTTCCAAGGAGAATTCCCTAATGAAAAAGAATGAACATTCTGTTGTACTTTCGTCCATTTTCCCCCCCAAGGGTGTTATATAAATTTGCATCCTGTAGAAGAGGGTTCACCGTGGGGATGCCTTTCCAGAACTTAGTGCTGTTGTGTTTAAAGAGAAACATGTGCTAATTTTATAACAGGAAAGTGGTATCCTGGAGTTCTTTTAATTTGATTTTCCTTGGTTGCTAGGTGGGTAATACTTTCCCCCTGTGTGTCTTTTAACAATCTGAAGCCCTTTTTGAAAATTGTTTGTGTGCTTTGAATAGTGCCTGTGAGTGATTCCTTCCATTTTAATAACTAAAACTTCATTGAGAAGTCAAACTATAATTTACTTAGTTCCTTTTCCGTTGTTGGAAATGGGTTGTTGATGAATTATAAACTATTTTTCATATTCATACAGCAAGTATTAAAAGGGTAGATTCTGTGTTGGTCACTATGTCTGTTGTAGTTCCATCAGACAAAAGGATTGTCTATGAGGACTGTACACTCCACTGTAGGGAAGGGTACAGACCTTGACCAGATAAGCATAAACATGTCAGTAGGACATGTTTGGTGCTACGAAGAAAAAGAAACAGGGTCACAAAACTGAAAAGGATGGGAAGATAAAGTCTATTCTATTTTGTAGAAAGTGTTCTGAGGAGCCCTGGCTAATAAGAGGCCAGAAAGAAGCAGAAAGCAAGCTGGGAAGACATTGTTAAGAACAGAATCCAAGCAGAGAGTACGGAAGATGCAAAGACTCCTGTGAAGGCATGAGAGGAAAGACAAGGGGTCCAGTGCGTCCGACGTGTGGCAGGCTAAAAGGAGATTGGTAAATTGAGGTCATACAAGTGCGCAGGGCCCGAGTAAGGAGTTGTAAAGCCATCCTAGGATTTGAGACACAGAAGCAGCGTGGTGTAGATGGTGTGGCTTTGCTTTGTAAAGGTCTCACCACCGTAGCCACAGTTTAGAAAATAGATTAGAGAGGGGCAAGGTGAAAGAGGGGCCAGTTGAACAATTACAGTATTCCTGGTAAGGAGATGCTGTAGGTGGTGAAGTAGTTAAAATTTTTATGTATTTTGGGGAATTTGCTGATTATGCATGGTAAAGAAAAAAAATTCAGAATAGCTCAAAAGCGTGTGTGTGTGTGTGTGCGTGTGTGTGTGTGTACGTGTGTGTGTGTGTGTGCGTGTGTGTGTGTGTGTGTGTGTGTGTGTATTGTCTGATATTTAGAGGCGCGCGTGTGTGTGTGTGTGTGTGTGTATTGGCTATGATATTCAGAAGTGGAAATCAGCACAATTGTTCCAGAGCCTTGTTCTAGGTATAGTTGGAGATGATACTTGAACCAAAGACTTAAAGAAGGCAGGTGTCTTTGACTCTGCCATCCTTCGAAGAGGCCTGGACTAGATACCTAAATTCAGAGGTTGTAAGGACTGAGGGAATAACTCCGTGACAGAATACATGCTTAGCATGCAGGAGGCCTCTGTTCTATCCACAGTACCCCTGACACCCCAACCAAAATAATGATTGCTCTAGAAGTTGTGAGTGATTGTAAACAGTGATCCCTCCTAGGCATGGTTATAGAGAGAGAGGAGACAAGGTCTGAGAACCAAGCCCTTGGCATTCCTGGTTGGAGTGATGAAGAGGAACAGTCTAGGAGGAGCTTTAAGATTGGAAAGAACAGGGAAGTATCAGTGTCCTGGGAATCAGGCAAAGAAAGAGTTGTAAGGAAAACACAGTGAGCTAGATGAAAGTTTGGAACTGAGCATAGGTTAAACATGGTGATGTTGATAGAGCCACAGTGATAAAAATGAAGATCAGACTGGAGAGGATAGAAAAGAGATAGTAAGAGGAAGTGGAGGCTGGGGCTATAGATCCTGTTGTGAGGAGTTTGGCCATCACAGACAGCAGAGAATTGAAGCTACAGCTCACAGGGGAGTGCACTATTATGAGAGCGTTTGGGGTGGTTATTTGGAGGGTGGACACTCCAGTAGGGTTGCATTCTTGTGCAGAGAGAAGGAAAATTATGATTTGGAAGGAAGAGGACACAATTACCATAGTAAAGAGCTCAAGAAAAGCAAGTGGGCATGGGACCTAACACCAAGAGAAGTGTGGGCTAAGACAGGGACCAGGTCAAGTCAGTCCTAGTGGCAGAGGCAGGCCGAGTATCCCAGTCCAGATCTGAGTGAGTTCAGAAGTTTGCTGATTATGTCTGTCTAATCAGTGGGCTAGGAAGAGAGTTTATTGTCTGAGAAAATGTCTGGGGAAGAGAGGAAGCGTGGACAGCTGTCAGAAAGAGGGAATGGGTGAGAGAGCGTAAGTTGCCAAGGCACCACCTGGACTGAGTAGTGGCCAAGGTTTTAAAGTCAGATTTGTTGGCAAGTTGTGTTTTCTCTTCAGCCTCCCACTCAGCTGCTCACTTGCAGGTGTGCAGGGGGCTGGATTTCATCACAGCTGGAGTTTTGCCAGGCAAGAAAAGTGCAGGAAGGGAGGGCCAGATATTCCAGGGCATAAGCAGTAGAGTGACAGATCCCACTGGAATGTAAGTCCGTCAAATGAGGAGGCAAAGATACAAAGAATGGACTCCGATGATCTTCACAAACAGCTTCTCCCACATCCCTGTCTGCTCTGGTTAGCTTTAATTGTCAACTTGATATATCCTATAGTCCGCGGAGAGGAAAAATCTTCATGGAGGAATTTCCTAGATCAGATTGGCCTGTGGACATGTCTGTAGGGGACTGCCTTGATTATTAATTGATGCAGGAGGGTCCAGGGTAGGCAGTACCATCACTAGGCAGGTGGTCTTGGGCTATATGAGACATAAAGGTAGCCGAGCATGAGCCTCTGAATGAGCCAACACCCAGCATCCCTCCATGGTCTCTGCTTCAGTTCCTGCTCAAGTTCCTGTCTTGACTTCCCTCAGTGATGGACTGTGACCTGGAAGTCTAAGGCAAATAATGAATGAAACTAGAGCACCATCTTTCAGCCACAATGATAGCAATGCTTAGAGAAGCATAAATTTAAAATGCAGGAGTTTAAGGGAGATTATGGGGAAAAGCAGTACCTTTAATAGTTAGTTCTAATTAATTTCCTGTGAATTTGATTCTGGAAGACCTGAATTTTGCTAATCATCATCCCAGCATAATTCTTTTAAAGGAAGATAGCAATATCCTGGACCTTATTTTGTTTACTGTATTACCAAAAATGAGGAGGAGGAAGAGGAGGAGGAGGAGGAGGGGGGGGGGGAGGGGGGGGAGTGAGGGGGGGACAAGAGGGAGGCGGGGGGGGTCAAAACCAGCCTCAGGTACATAGCAGGTGTGAAGGTAGCTAAGGCTATATGAGACTTTCTTGAAGAAGAGGGAGGACAAGGACGAGGAGGAGGAGGAGGAGGAGGTAGAGGAGGAACAAGAGGAGGAGGAGGAGGCAGAGAACATTTTCTTTAGGTATGACCTGGAGCTACTTGACAGTAGAAAATAATTCTTCATTCTTAATCTGTGTATTAACTTTTTGCTGCTATAATGAAACACCAAAGGCAAGCTACTTATGAAAGAAATGAAATTTACTCAGCCCCCAGTTTTGGAGGCTGACATTCAACCAGCACAGCACAGGCTCTAGCGAGGCCCTACGGTAAAAGATATATGGCATTGTGGAGGAAATAGTTTCAAAGCAGAAACCCAGAGAGTAATTCAGAGAGTTTACCATATCAAGAACTATCTGAATCCCCTCTGAGAGCATGTCCCCAACTGATCTAATGATCTCACAAGGGGCCATGCAGCTTCCATAGCCAGTGAGGAGACCAAGCCTCCAGCACATGAAGCTTCATGAGGACGCACTTGAGCCCTCAGGGAACAAACAACAAAGCTTCCGCCCTGTGGCTTGCAGCCTAATGAGGAGAGAAACAATAATGGAATTGATTCAAATTCAAAATTTTGATGAGAATGGAGTATTTTAGGACTCAAAAGTATATTCAGGGACACCAGCCCTTTGAACGTAACATTGATTTAAGTATTTGAAGTAGAGGCGAGAGAGTCTGTGGGCTCCCTCTGAGGAAAGAATGCCTCAGGCAGAAGAAACAGCAAAAGCAAAGGCAGGAGCGTCCCTGGTGTGCTTAAGGAACTACTGACACTGTAGCAGGTGGAGAGTTGTGGCTGCGCTCTGGTCTGTGTGATGAGAATGAACATGAGGAGGACAGCAGTGGAGGCAGAGAGAGATGCAAGGAGACACCTGCAGCCACCTAGGAAAGAGGCAATGGTGGCTTGGTCAGGGGAGGAAGCCAAGGTGGCCACCCCCTCCTCTGCACAGTTTTCATTCTGCTTTGCAGAGTCCATGAGGGAAGAGATCTGGAAGACTCCGAGATGAGGAAAGTCCAATCAACTGAGGATAGTTTGACAAGCTGTCCCCAAAGGAATAAACTGGGAAAACAAGAAAACAAAGGAAGAATATATTCCAGATAAAAAGCATATCAGGGCTGGGCATGGTGGTGCACTTCTTTAATCCCAGCACTCGGGAGGCAGAATTAGGTGGATCTCTGTGAGTTCAAGGCCAACGTGGTCTACATAGTGAGTTCCAGGACAGCTGGGGCTACAGGGAGACCCTGTCTCAAAAAGACCAAAAAAAAAAAAAAAAAAAAAAAAAAAAAAAAAAAAAAAAGCATATCAGTAACCATAGGTAGGGAAGGCAAGAACTTGGTTCATTCATGCAGATACAGAGGCTGAAAAGTCCAAACCCAGAAGAGCACATGGACTAGTTCCACTCTGAGTCCAGGTTTGCCAGCAAACGAAGGCAGATGTCCCAACTCATGAGGCTGAGAGAAAATTCTTTCTTACTAAGCTTTTTATTCCATTCAAGACTTGGATGAATTGGATAAGGCCCATCCACAGGGAGGGAAATCTGCTTTGCTTAGTCTACTCATTCACATAATCTCCTCCAGAGGTATCCTCACAGACACACTCATAAATATTTTCCCCAAATAGCTGGGCGCCTAATGGCCCCAACACATTGACACATAAAATTAACCATCACACAGGAGGGGAGGGGCTTATTCTAGGAATGTGCGTTTGCTTTACCATCCAAAAACGAATCAGTGTCATACAGCTTACTAATAAAGAGCATACAAGATTGACAGGATTGTGTCAAGGAATGCTTAGAGCAATTTTCAATACTCCATTATTATGAAAACATTCAATAAGATGAGAATATAAAGGAAGTTCCTCAACTTCATGAAGGGTACCCTTGAAAAATCAGAGCTAACATCATACTTAATGATGACAAACTTCCCTGCTGTCTGGAATATAATGTGGTATCTGCTCCCACCATTTCTATTCAACATTGAACTTGAGGCTTTAGTCAAGACAATTAGGGAAGAGACAGAGAGAAAAGACACCTAGATTGGAAAGGAAAAAACATTTTTATCTGCAATGCCATGATTATTATATAGAGACTCCTAAGGAATCTACTCAAATTATTGGAGTTTATATAAGTTCAGTAAGGTTGCAGGATAGAAAGATCAACTTATAAAATTAGTTGTTCTTTCTATTTCACTATGATTAACAACCTGGAGAATGGATACCTCTAAAACCTATTTTGTAAACTGGGAAGCAAAGACTGTTGGAAATGAACTTTTCTTGATTCTCATTGTGACTAGATCTCTGAAATAGAGAATAAAAGCTAAAAGAAGACCACTTATTCTGTATTGAGCTCATAGTTAAGAGAGTCTGGGTATAAGCTTACTTGGTCTTTAGGAACAACTCAGCAAAGACAGCATGAATGTGGTCCCATTTCTGGAAAGAAAGTAGATTACACAGGGCTAATTACCCAAGACCATGTGCTAGGAAATAAAAGGTCTAGGACTATAGCTCAGGTTCCTGAATTCCAAATCCTGTGTTCCTTCACTTATGCTTATGTGGAAAGGATTCATCTGCTTACCTCAGATTATATATCACAGCCAGTACTCTTTCATAAGACACAATTCTGTTAAAAATATAACTTTAAAGCAGTTCTTAGGTCAACCGAAACACACAAAAAAAGAAGTGTGAGCATTCTTTTTATAAATATAACTTTGGAATGTTTAGGGTCATCTCTGGCCCCTGAGGCCACATCTTGTTCAAGATGTATATCATGAGGCCACACTTGAGAACTCTCTGTTTTAATACAGGCCATCTCTGACAAACGAATTAAGGCATTTTGCAGGAGTGGCCGTTTCTGGAGGCCAGCAGCTTGTGCTTTGATTGGATTACTCCATATAGTAAGAGAAATGCTAATGGTATTAGCATGTGTGCTGTTCAGAGCCATTAGAAACTTGCCTTACCCAAGAGTACCTGTGACGGTGGCCCTGAAAGTGGGTCAGCGAGCTTTTAAAGATAAATGTTTTTATATTTCCATATCAAACACTATGTAGGTCATTACCTACCTAAGGGCTTGGCTCATACTGGATTTGAATCAGAATTGCATCTTTCTGATATACACAGAGTTTTAGTGGCTGAGCAAATGGCTGCATTAGAAGCAGGATGGGGTACAGAGGAGGGGAATGTGTGAAAGACAAGGGGCAGAGCATCCTGGTGGCAAACAGGTCTGATAAGCAGCAACCTTGGAAGGCATGGCAAGTCCCCAAGACAGGACACATGGATCAAAGGGATTTTTGATCTTTTGTGAGCAAACACATACCACATCTTCATTTCACAGGAAGATCGATCTTCTCTAGCTGGCACGGAGACCTCTCAGTGCCAGCATCAGTGCATTGAATATATAGCTGAGAGATAAACTGCATATTGTGCTCCATCAGCTGCATTAACAACACGATTTGGAACCTTTGCCCCATCTGTATATTGGAGCTCCAAGACAAACACTGTGATCCCCAGTTGTAGTTAGGATTCTGCCAATGAGGATTCCAGATGGGGCTAAGGATAACATCTCCGTATCTGCTAATTAGCTTTTCTGTGATCCTGGGATTTCCTGCCTGTGTCTATGTAACATTCACATTAGAGAAAAGCCTGCCTGGGAAACAAAGGACAGTGTGTTGTTATGCTTTTATTGAGACATCTAAGGAGGTTTTAAAACATGCACCATAAAGGAACCATTTTTCCAAGAAATGAAAGAGAACAATTGCATGAAGTAACTTCGGGCACATGACTGCGTTTCTCTGGGCCTCCATTTCTTCATCAGTAAAGCAAGGAAGATTTGGGCTGGCTGATCTAACAGCTGGAGGATTCCCCAAGGACCCTCTGCGAGGAAAGCCTGGAGTGTGAGGACACCAGCGGGCAAGTGGCCAAAACCCTGTGCTGAGACTTCGTGTATCATTTCAGTAATGGCTCTGTATTTGAGCAGAGAAGTCCAGGGCCCTGGCTGCCAGGAAACAGTTTCTCGAAGGTCACTGCACCCAGCTTACCTCTCCAAGACGGGACACAGGCCTCTGTTTTCATAGTGAATGCTTTTGAGGCTTTGATGCTCTGGGGTCAGAGGTGTCTGAGTCTGCAGTTAGGTTCAATCACTGACTGTGTAAGGATGCTGGACAACTTAGTTCACTTTCTAACTCTTTTTGTGGGGAAAATGGGTGTGATCACTTGATAGGGTCTACTTAATGGTTGAATTGTGAGGATTAAGTAGACATTTTCTTTTTAAAAACTATTTTAAAAAATTATGTTTGTGTGTGTGTGTGTGTGTGTGTGTGTGTGTATTTGTGTTGTCTGTACATGTGTGAGTGCAGGGGCCATTGGAGGCTAGAGATAGCATCAGATCCCCTGAAGCTGTAGTTACAGCTAGTTATGAGCCACCCAACCCATGGGGATGCTAGAAATCGAACTCAAGTCCTGTGCAAGAGCAGCAAACACTCTTAACTGCTGAACCATCTGTCCATCCCCTAAATGGAAACTTTCTAAGCAGAGGGTTTGGAGTATAGACATTTCTTCAATAAATTTTAGTTGAAATAACAACACAGAAAAGCCTGCAGGAATACACCTGGCATATCTTAACTTAGGGCCTGCAAAAAAAGGTCACTGCTTTCAAATATTTGCATGGCTATTCCCCAGGAAATCAGCAGAACCCAGTTGTATGACTTCAAAGGTATAAAAGACCATGAAGAAAGACTGTAGATTTCCTCAGCCCAGCGCTTGCTCAAGATGGGAAAGTCTGTGCTAGTTTGTATGCAAAGTCCTGAAGGGAGACAGGCTGAGTAGTAATGAGAGCCATATTGGACACTGTGAGAGACCATCCAGATCCCCTCCATGAATGAATGGCTGACTTCCTCCACTGCTGGGAGTCTAAATCCATTTTATGTTGCTATAATGAAATACCCAAGGCTAGGTAATTTTTTTTAAAGAGATTCATTTAGCTCACAGTTCTGGAAGGTCAAGAGCCTGGCACCAGCATCTTCTTGGCTCTGGTGAGGGTATCCTGATGAACAGTATTACAAAAGTAGGGAGCATGGGTAAGTATGGAAAGCAATGCAAGTGGAAGGAGAATCCAAGGGAGGCACCAGGCTCATTTCTAACAATCCATTATTGTTAACACCTAGTCCTACAAGACCTTCATTAGTCCCGTCCGAGAGTAGAGACTGTATGACCTAATAACTTCCACGAGACCTTACTAAGGCTGTACCACTTCATTCTACCATACTGGGGACAAAGTGTTCAACAGAGAAACTTGAACCTTTTGGGGAACAAACCATATCAAGTCTTAGCACTGGATAGGCTATTAGAAGATAGTTCTTGGCTTTCAACACACTTCAGAGATAATGATCATTACAGGGATAGAAAACCCAGTCTCCCTACTCAATATGGTTCAAGACACCTCTCAGAGGCCATCCCCTCTCCAGACTCACTATGGGATTGTCTGAGGCCTTCAATGAGACCACATCAGCCCAAGGAAGATTTGGGCTGGCTGACCTGACAGCTAGAAGATTCCTTGAGGGCCTTCTGCCAGGGAAACCCTGGCGTGTGAGGATGTCACCCTACCAAATCCTGCTTCTCTTCTTGTTCTTCTCCACCCCTAATGTTGACTCTGGGCACCACGGAAGAATTCAGAGGAATGCCAATGACAGAGATGAGGTCAAAGAATCACACAAAAGGAAACATGTTGGATTGAGCAAGAGGGTACCTTGAGTCTACGACACTAAGTCTCTATTTCATGATGCAATTCCTGAGCACTGCCTTGGCTTGAAGTACATTTTAAACAAGTTCCAAGACCATTCTCCCAATCACTAAAGAACTACCTTAAAAGGTAAACTTTGTATTTTTGACTCTAGCAAGTTAAGTTCTGAGCTATATGAGGTTGGACCAGTAGAGAGGTGTATCCTCCACAGAAGAAGCCATGGTTGATTATCAGCAGCACTGTCTGACTCCTCTTGGTCTGGCATGCAGTCTTTATACAATCAAAATGAAATGACCTCCAGGCTTGAATGGCTTTGCTAACCAGCCTTGCTCTTTCAAGTAGATTTTCTGAAGTGGTAATTCATACAGGTTATACTGAAAAATATGAAGGTCAGAGATTATTTACAAATTTCAAATGTGATATTAAAGAATGATGGTTTCTATTCTAGAAAAAGTTAAAACCTCCAATCAGCTAGTAAGTACGTGTAGGTCACTTTATTACTAATTTATTTCAGCAGGAACTCAGGAAAACAACATCCAAATGTTATAGTTGAGCTACTTACTCAATTCTAAGCCTGGCCACACAAAGAACTCATAGAATTGTACCTGGAATCTGAGCAATAAAAAACTGAATTATCTTTATAGTTTTCTTCTCTTTCTTTTTTCTTATTTTTCTTCCTTCCTTTCTTATTTGTTTGTTTTGTAGCTCAACTACATTTTTTTCAAGACAAGGTCTCCCTGTAGCCCCAGCTGACCTGGAACTTGCTGTGTAGACTAGGCTGTTCTCAATCTCACAGAGATCCACCTGCCTCTATCTCTGCCTCTGGAGCTCTGGGATTAAAGGCACATGCTATCACACCTAGCTTCAAAGAACATTTTATTAGAGTTTGAGAAAAAAACACAAGGTAGCCAAGCTACAAATCCTGGCAGCTACCAGGAAGCGGGAGATGGATAAGATAGTTGTGTCATTTTTAGGTAGGGTCCAAGAAAATAGGCAGATTCAGCAATGGAGGTTGGCAGGCAGCTACATTGGAGTGCAGTGGGGTAGCTTCAGAGAAAGAGAATGTCAAAGCAAATATGCTTAAGATTTTGGCCTGTATACAAAGGGGAAAAAAGGAAAAGTTAGGTGTTTCAGTTGCTTTTCTGTTGCTGTGATAAAACCTCATGACCAAAAGCCGCTTATGGAAGAGTTTATCCAGAGGAGAATCCATAATGGCAAGGGAGGTGTGGCAACAGGTAGCCAGAGCAGGAAGCCGAAACAGCACATCTCAGTCACCCAGAAGCAGCCAAGAGAGAGCAAACTGGAAGTGGGAAGAGGCTGTAACTCTCAAAGCCTGACCCCCGTGATATCCTTCCTCCAGCAAGGCTCCACATCCCAAAGGTTCCTTAACCTCCCTAAAAAGCACCGTCAGCTGGAGGCCACGTGTTCAAATTCATGAAGCCTATGGGGACATTTCCCATCAAACCACCTCATTAGGCATTTTGAGTTAGAACTCAGAAAAGCAGGCAGGCTCAGCATTGAATACTTTACTTGGTATTTCAACCAAGTTGAACTTTCAACCTTGCACTCACACATGCTTCAGAGACAAACAGGTGGCTTCGTGGGACATAGATCAGGGTGTACAACCCAGCTCCAGCACCAGGTAGCCCTATCATGTTGGGCAAGCTACTACACTTCTCCAAGCCTCACCTCCTTCACCTGGGAAATGGGGTTGATGAACTGCTTTTGCAGGTGTCTTATGATGCTCACCTGAGACAGGAACTCCTAGTACATACGGAGATTTGAATAAGTGGTCCCACATAGCTGTACCTCAGTGCAGTTAGCAATCAGATGCATTCTCCTGCTCCAAATATTAGAGATGTTTCAATGCCCAGTGATGTTGGAGGGATGGGAGGGAAGAGGCTGTGAAGGTACGTACCATGTAATCTGGAATGGAGAAACAACCCAGGAAATGATCAGGAAGTAAATGCTAAGCACAAAATTAACGGCAAAGAGAAATATTCTAGGTTTAATATTATAGAAGCCTAAGATCTAGAAGACCCAGGTGACTTTCTAGAGCAGTGGGAGCATCATGTGAGTGACCTAAACTGAGTGCCAAAGCCTGAGTCCAAGTCCCAGGTACATAGTAGATTGGGGTTAGGGCATCTGTATCTTTTGCAATCTCTTGTTTGATTTCAGCGTGCAATCAGGTTGATCTGTAGTGCTAGAAGAATGAGACCTGGAAGCAAGATTCATTCCCTCCCACGTATGAACAACCCTCGGTTGACTCCAAGCACTTTCACCTACATGTTTTCATAGGACCAGACAAGTGGAAAAAAGGAGGAGCTTGAGCCTTGGCCCAGAGAGCAATACGGCAGTGATGATTCCAGAATTCTGAGCCTCTGTTAGGGAATCTGCCAATGCTGTCAATTCTACCGTTAACATAGATTCCTCTGGGGGAAATGATTGCTTCTTAAAACAGGTATACGTGGGCAGAAATGGATCAGAGTGCTTATAAATTGAGGTGTCCTCTCAAATAAATGATATAAAGTGTGCATAAGCTTCAAGATGAACCAGCCCTGTGAGGGGATCACAAGTGTTAAGCCTCTTTCCAGGTTAAGTAACATGCCTAGTAAAAGCAGAACTGGCATTGGAATCTGACTATAACTCTGTCATCTCTTAGCCTCTTCTGGAAACCCTGGTATCAACTCTATTGTGAGTCATTAAAATGTTTTTACTTGTGTGTGGTCCCACAGTGAAAATGAAACTTCACTGAACCTTGAGTGGAGGTAATTTGTTTCAATACCTAGGTACTGCCCCTAAGAGTTTCCCAGGACTGATGTCCGAGAAAGTCAAAGGTGATAGAGTACAACACTCACATTAGAGGCCCACCCTTAGAAAGCTGCCCCGGGACATCCTTCCAACTTCTTCTGCAAGGGGAAAAATCTAGGGTGGTTTACTGTCTGTCTCCAGCCAAACTGAGGCCTGATCCCACAAGAAAAATATGCTGGCACTTAAAAACAGAGAAGTGGAAGGAAGTCCTTTTAAAGAGGCAAGAAACCCATGAAGACACTCCTGGGCAGAGGGAAGCTGAGGCCAGACTGAGGAGCCCACCTATGGCTGGTAAATGCAGAGAGCGAACAGCTGGGAATAGGCTGGAGGGAGGGACTGGGGAAGGGCCAGGAACAATGCTGTTCTGAGCACCAGGGGATAGCGAGTCCAGTGAGTTCCCAGCTCCATCACTTTAGCCTTTGGTCAGTCAATGTCATTTGCATTCCCTGGGACAGGAGATTTTTGTTCAGAGATATAAATCAAGCCTAATTCCCAGCTCTCTCTCATTTCCACATCCATAGCATGACTTCAGACAAGGCTGCTCATCTCTTTTTGTACCAGGTTTTTCACCTGAAAATGAGGAGATAATTATAGCTTCCCTGCAAGGTGGTTGTGATGATTAGAGATGAAGTATGCAAAGACCGGGCGTGGATTAAAGCCTCAGGAACCCAGATCTACATTCATAACTAGCCCTTTGGAAAATTTCATTTCACTCTGAAGGCTTGAGGAATAATTCTTCTTACTCTCACAGGGACAGGCACAGAGGACCTTAGGGCAGAGATGGAAGCCTGTATCCCCCATCAAATCACATATCACCATACAGGTAGGTGGTCAATGATCTAAAAAGCATGGTGGATGGAGTGGGAACTACTCATGCGTGTGGTCAGAACTCACAGGAGCTAGCTTGTCTCCATTAATGAGGGACCATCCACCAAAAATGTCACACTGATAGCCTTTATTGAAGAATGTCTGCTCACATGGGCTTGATCAGAATGCCTGGCTCCCATGCCAAGCTACACTAAGCAAGGAAAATCACACTGAGGTTCTAGAAGATTTTCTGTTAAAAGGAAAGGATTCTTTTGGCATCTCATTACAGGTGTTACTGATGAGAGTGAATCGAGAGGGCTGGCACCCATGTCACTTATATGGTTGCCCAGGTGTGTAATGGAATTTTGCCATTCCCCTTGATGAGGTCCAAGAGGCCTCGTTAGCCAACTAGACAATGACCTCTATGCCCTGTATTGTACCCTCTGCAATAGAGTATAAAGGATATCTAAGAAAGTAACTGTGGCTTTATTAGCAAGCTATAGATATAGTCAATGAATGGTAAGAATGAGTGAAATCAGCCAGACATTTAAAGTAGACAGGTATGATTTGAATGAGAAATGTCCCTCATAGGCCTCAAGTGTTTGAACACTTGGTCCCCAGTTGGTGGTGCTGCTTGGGGGAGGTTATAGAACCTTTAGGTGAAGGAGCTTTCCTGGAGAAAGCAGGTCACTGGGGGTGTGCTTTGAAGTTCTATAGCCTTGCCTCACACTCCTGCTGCCAAACCTTCCTTGACATACTGGGTTCTATCTCTCTGGACACATAAACCAAAATAAACCCTTTCTTCCTTAAGTTACTTTTGTGAAAGCATTTTATCACAGCAACAGGAAAGTAACTAATACATCTGAGGAATGTTTAGAATTGTTCTATGTTCATAAGCGCATGCAAGATAAACTTTGCCAGTAGGTTAGTTCTTAGTCTCCCAAGAGTTACAGCAGAGCAGGTATCCAAAGTCTCACCTGTGGCAGTGGCGCTCCCAATGCAACTGCCCACATCTCCACCAGAAGCCCTCTTATGCATACTGGCCTTGGTCTCTAAATTCCATTCCCAATACAAGGAACCAGGACATCTTGGAGAAATGGCAAATTCTAGGGCTAAGAGGGGAAAAACAAGATGGACCTGGACCATTTTGCAATGCCAGAAAGTAAGTGCTGAACAAATGGTAGTAGAGACATGTTCAGTGGACTGAGGTGACAGAACCTGGCTGCAAAGATTCCACTGATGAAATCTGGGATAATTGAACACCAAAATTAGTTGTGAAATTAATGTTAAAATACATTAAAATTATAAGAATCCATGTGTCCATATCTATATAAATGCATACCCATTGTTAGGAAAGGCACATGGATTGCTTTTGCTTCTTGTTCAGTATGAGAATGGACAGGCACTGGGCCTGCACCATTATTTTACTGGGAAATAAAGAGCCAGTTCAGCCTGTGGGGAGACTCAATGTGTACTCACATGCATGTGTCAGTGGCCTCCTGGCATGACTGTCCCCAGATTTCTGCATTTCAAACCCTACAGCAAGAAGGAGGTGCCCAGGTCCTTCTACCACAGTAAAAAGTGGATCACATGTGGTCACACTGCCCAAGGCACCTATGGAGTGGACCCATTAGCATGTGGCAAAGCATGGCAAGGGAGTTTACATGTGTGCACACTCTCCTCCTGCTGTAAGTGAAAAGTGTAACATTTGAGCAAAATATGCATGTTGGTTGTTCTCAGGGACCCCTAATCGTTCATAGGTTTCTTCCCTGGGTCGCAATTAACTGCCTTTCGGCACTGGTTGGGCACAATCTTGTTAGACCCTGATTTGCAGCACAGCCTGATCACCCAGTGAGCACAAAACACCCACAAGCAAATGGGAAGAAGAAAAGCCCTTACCAATGTCAGCTAATAAATGTTGGATTATGGAATTAAGGAATAATAGGGTTTTTGAAAACCACCATTTAGCAACCAGCATGGTAATAATTGACAGGTAAAGAAGGATCAATTTTGAGGAACAAACTCGGATTTAGTAATTGAACAGGGAAAGTTGGTAAACATAACAGATGACAGCCATTGCCTTCATAAAATGGTCAGAATTAATATTACTAATAGAGGACAAGCTGACATCGGGTATTGACACACTGAAGACAATAGCAATATTTATTCCCTGAACTCAGTTATTGTTATGTTATGAAAGACATACTTAAGGTGGTGCTAATGATCCCCACCTCCTGGTGTTTTTTTTCCTCATGTGACACCCTTTCCTAGAGAATGGGCAGGACCTATGGCGTTCCCCTCACCACCAGAATGTGGTAAAAGTGGAGGTCTATGGTTACATTCATACCACTGTATGATTGTGCCATTTATGCCTGGAGTGCCCACTTACTGGAGTCTCTTATTGAAAAGCTAAACTTCCATACATTGATCCTCTACATTGGTAGGGACTGATAGAGACCTCCAGTTGCTGAAGGCAACCTCCAAGAAATGAAAATCTTCTGCTCTGCTGGCACTGAGCTCTGCCAAGAAAGGCAGATTCCTCCCCAGTAAAGCCTCAGATGAAGTCATGACCCTGACTGATATAGCTTGACCCCAGCCTTGTGCAACCCTGTGCAGAATGCCTGGCTGAGCCATGCCCGGAGCCGTGCACCACACAAGCTGTGGGTGTTTTAAGCTGCTAGGTTTGTGGTGATCTCTTATGCATTACTTGAAGTTGTGTTTGAATGTGTCTTGTACGGTAATGCCCTTATTTATGGGAAATGCATCCTTATTTATGGGAATGCCCTTATTTATGAAAAGTAATGCTCTTATTTATGGGAAATAAATAGGGGATTGTTATACCTACATTTTGCTCTGAAAAGACTTGCAAAAAAAGAAACAAAATAAAATTAAATAAAACAAAATAAAAATTGCCTCACATAATAGGTGAGGCAAAAGATAAGGCCTATGTGACACAATATTAATACTGTGAGAGTCTACATAAAGGGTATCTAGAAGAAATTACTATGGCAATTTTAGAATAAGTCATGCTTACTGATCACATGACCTCCCATTGTCCTGAGTGACATCACTCTCTCTGGCTTAACCCAAAGATGAGGAACTCATACCTCTCCCTTCCAACATCTCCCCAACCGTGCTCCTCAAGCCTGACATCAGAATAGCAGACACAATCACAATTTCTAGTGTTAATTTATGTGTCTTGTTTTTCTTGATTTTGAAAGAAATGTACTTTCAACTTATCCTTTCTTGCAATCCAGAGAAAATTTCATCGTTTTTGCCTTTTCTCCTACTTTTTGACATTTGGAATTTCAGTTTGCACTTGGCCATCCGTGCCATGATTCACTTGTACTTAAAGGTGGTAGGTTAAAAAATATTAAGTGAAGTATGTTGGTGAGGCCGGAGCACTCCAGCAATATCCGCAGCATTCTCAAGAAAAGAAAACACACATTAATTGCTTGCAAATGCATGATTACCACAAAGAGTCAGTTAGGGTTTTAGAGGAAGGAGGCTACTTGATGCAATGGCCTATAATTATAGTGAAAGTTTAGACAACCCATTAGCATAGATTCTCCCATAGCATTCCATCCAAAAGAATTGCTCTAGGTGCTCCCCAAACCTTATTACAAGCATTTTGACTTGAGGACTTTTTATTGCCATTCTAATGTTAAAGCCATATTGACAAGATGATGATGTTTAAAGCAGGCCCCAAAGCCTACAGAAGAATCCCTTTTGTTGATGGCGTGGAAATACAGGTAACTGGAGGCTCCATGTGGGATTTCTTAGCCAGTGGAGGGAAGTATAAAGACACAGATCTGCCTCTCATAAAGAAGCTCCGCTCAGTGACTACACTGGGAGAAGGAGGGTTCAGACAGCCAGAGGAGCCAGGATTTGGGGGTAAATGAGAGAATGTACTTTGATGTGTGCATCTGGGAATGGTCTTTCCCACAAAGAGAATGAGGCTTGAAAAGTCTGTCCTGTCTCTAAATGACACAGAGTTGGATTGGGCAGGATGGCCTTGTCCACTTGCCTGTCATTTGCAGCATGCTGATTATCCTGCATTTCAGGTCACTGGACCCTAAGGACCCTGAGAAGTGTCCGTTGACCTTTCATTATGAGCCAATGATTAGGCATGTTTTTCTCATGGAAATAATTTCTTTATTCCAGTGCTCTAGTTTTCTAATAATAGCCTGGAGCGTGTTGCTTTCTTTTCCTGGACAGATGATGGCATTGTAGTTCTTCTACAGGAAACAAATCACCAGCAGCATCTTCCCTTATTCGATTGAATCAGACATGCTGGGAGAGCCTGGGGGTTGGGGTTTTGATTTTTCAATCCTGGGATAAAACAGATGAATGTTGTAATCTCTGTATTTCCTAAAAGAGAGACATGAAAATCTTGCATTTATACTAAAATGTGTTTCCACCTCATTGAAATTCAGGCCTGAACTTTCCCCCACCCTCAACCCCACCAACATATCCAGAATTCCTTTCTGGAATTCTAGAAGCAGCAATCTCAGGAGAGAAGTTTTCCATCTGTCTCCTTACGATGCTAAGCGGTTAGTGAACTTCATTATTTATTACATCTCCCATTTTGTGTTAAGCGGTGATTTTTCTCCTCTTTGCTGGGCATCAAGAATGCAGTTGGGCTGGTATAAAAATAGGATTTTGCAGACTGGCTTTTTGGACGGCATATTTTGGGGGAGGTTTACAGTGATTTTCAAACTGTTTTCATTCTAAGCTTGTCCTGAATATTGGCTCTGATTGTCGATGCTAATGCTGCCTCTTATCAGATGGTGTGTGTGTGTGTGTGTGTGTGTGTGTGTGTCTGTGTGTCTGTGTGTCTGTGTGTGTCTGTGTGTTGCTCAAAGACAGCATTAAGAGACATGTTTGGGGTCCTGCACATGCATGTGGGGCAGGCAGTGTTTGCTTCTGGATGCAGGGAGGTAACACATAGCCACATATCAATTCTATTGGCCTCCTGTTCACAGCAGATCTACACCCTCTGAATAGGCAGATTGTGACATGTGATTTAAAAAACAAACAAATTAGCAGACAAAACAACTGATATTCCAATGGCCTCTGGTCCTCCAGGGCAAATGATGCCATGTTGATGATGTGTCAATCAGTGTGAAGCTTTCCAGACCCACAGGGGAAGGAAGCTGGGCTTCGGGTTGATTTCCCTGTTTCCATCAGAGCTGAGCTCCTGCTTCAGAAGCCTGAGCCCTTCTGCTCACTAGCACTTTGCTCTGTGGGGAATCCTGCCCTTCCAGCCTGGCAGGGACACAAATGAGAACAGCACCTATGGAGCATGAGGACAGTCGGGCATGTGACAGACAGACAAGTGATGCTCTGGGTCTAGGCATAGCAGTGAAGCCCTGTGCCATCATTCCTATTGTTAATCTTTATTTTTCACTCCCATCTGCAGAAGCCAGGACCATTCCTGTCCTAGCACCTACAGGGCTGGTGAAGTAGCCTAGAGTGGTGTTATATCATCACAACAGGCCAGGTCGTCTCCTACTCAGCATCTTACTGATAGAAATACCTATCAGACACAGGAAGGAAAAGCTCAGTATCTTTTACACCATAATTGCAGTCTCGTTTTTTTGAATGACGCTGGATTATCCCACAATAATCATTTTTTATAACAGTAACTATAAAGTCATGTTGTTTGCTAGAATACCAAAAATGTTAGTTCCAACGTCTCCCCACACTTGTTCATTTGCTCATTTGGAATAAACGGACTTATCTTTCCTGTTGTACAACACTGTCTTTAATTTAATGGGAATGTTATTAAGATAAAATCTCTACTCAATCCCATATTGTAGCATATTAACACACACAATTAGTAATGCTTTCTTAGTTATGAAGAGAGATGATGGCTGCTTTTAAGCTAAATTACCTTTATTATGGCAGCACATGAAGGAAACTACAAATATTTACCCATGTATGTTAATTCTTATTTAATCTTAACATTCCTTTTATCAATCAAATTAACCAATGAATTTTATTAAAGGGAATGTTATTATAGAACAGAGCTTCCAAAACTGCATTCCATCTGCTTTTATTTATATAATTTTGATGGTTTCATTTTCTCTTTCATTTCATTTCTAATTAAGAAAAACACGTGGAAAATTGAACAGTTGGGCCTAATTTTGGCAGTATTTAGAATAATTAGAACTCTGTTCTTGTTAATATAAAGATTGTCAGTGTTGGAACTGCAGGGCCTGTGTTGTGCTCTGCTCCACATGGCACCTCACAGAGATGCTCATAATCCAAGAAGATGATGAAAGTATTGTCCTACTTTCAACACCCAAAGATGAAATTTAGCACACATGCACACACATGCCCCATCACCACCACCACTACCACCACAATCAAAACCAACTTACCCTGATAACTCTGCACTTAAAGAAGCCAACCAATTCCTGTTTACAGTTTTAAAAGATTTTCTTCTCTTTTATTTTTAATTAAGTGTATATGTATGTATGTCTGAGGGTGGGTTTCTGCATATGAGTACAGTGTTCACAGAGGCCAGAAAAGAACTTCAGATCCCCTGGAGTTAGTATTACAGGCAGTTGTGAGCTGCCCAAAGAGTGTACTGGGAACTGAATTCTGGTCCTCTGCAAGAGCACTATGCACGCTTAACCACTGACCCATCTCTCCAGCCTATGATTATAGTTTTAAAATGCAACTTGCAGTCTAAAGGGCTAGAAGGTCATGGCAGGAAGCATCTTCAGGTTCAGAGAATTCTCTCCAGAAGTATATAAACCTCATTTCTTCCCTGGCTCTGGAATTCTTCCAGAAACTTGGGATGTATGAGTTTAATTATAGGGTATATATACAAATGGGAAAGCTTAAATTCAAGAAAACCGCTTGATTAAGGAGTTCCTGGACTTTCTTGGTCTAAGACTCTCTGGATCTCAACTTTCTTGACCTTGACCCAGGTAAAACTCCACACATAGTAACAGTAACTGTGGGAATTAATATAGTGCAAGGTATTTGTGAATGTTAGAATTTGGTGTATACTAAGTTTTTTACTTGACTTCTGGAAACGAAATGTGCAGGATGATAGAATTAACGCCAAACTTTCATTACTTCTAGATAGGAAACCAGAGCAACCTGAGAGATGTTTTCAGGTGCAGTCAGCAAGCAGGTGGCCCTCAGTGTCCTCGGCCATGGGAGTAATGCAGCCGGTATCCCTGCAGTCCCACAAGTGTGCCCCACATGGGCTGTCTTGGGCACTTCTGCACATTGATCTGATAGTAACTGTGCAGAACACAGAGGCACCATGGGATGAGCTAAGCAGGTTCTTCACCTCAACCCTACCTGGCCAGATCTTACACTGATAGTCACATCCTTATGTAAGACCCACACTCAGAGAGAATGTGGTGAAAGTACTTTGTGGTTTAGTTAACGGGTGAATAGAGTGGTTCGTGTTTCCTGTTGTGCATGTTTCATGCCGCATTTAAAACTCTGGTGACAGAGCCACCAGGGTCTGGCTAATCATCATGCTGATATGTGACCTTGAGCAAGTCACATGGCCTCTATAAACCTTAGTTCCTTATTTGTAAAGTAGAGCAATACCTGCTAAATTTATAAAGTGTAACAAATAACACATGTCCTAGTGTTCAGGATGCTCTATAACATTGATTCATTGATTGATTGATTGATTGATTGACTGATTGATTGATTGATGATTGATTGATTGACTGATTGATTGATTGATTGGTCGATTTAATGTGTGTGGTGGGGGGTACCTCATGAGCACCACAGTGTACATGTAACTTTTGGAAGTTGGTTCTCTCCCTCTACCATGTGAATCCCGGAAATCAAACTCTGGTTGCCAGGCTTGGCAGCAAACACCTTTACCCACTGAGCCATCTCATTGACCCCAGGTTGATTTATTAAACCGACAGTGAAAGTATAACAAAAATTATTTTGAAATACAGTAGTCCCCCAGCCTTATCTCCAGGGAATATGTTCTAAGACTCCCTCCCATTGGCTTCCTGAAACCATGGATAGTATCAAACTCTACATGTACTATTATTCCGGCATGTAAATTAAGGGCTGCTTGAAAGCCACCACAGATGATCTAATACTTGAGATGGCCACTAATGGATTGTTGTGTAGTGATTTCCTCCAAATCGAAGCATTTCCTGGGGGATAAATGTCCTTTAAAGAAAGTAAACAAGACAGAATTTTACTTAGGAAGTAAACTAGAGTTAGAACTTTCAGAATCTCCTGCAACTACAAGATTCACCAGCCCCTCCCCAAGGTTATACACTCGGTAACAATTGCTCAGAGAAGAGACTTTTCAATGGGCCCAGGTACCTACAGGTGGAGGAAACCTGGAGGACACAGCATTCATGAGTTGCTGCCCACGCAAAGTGGGCTTGTCAGTGACACAGCTGCCTTAGAGTCATCCATGCTCCTGTTTAATCCATCATCTATGCTTTGTAAGGAAGCCCAATAAAGTTCACAACTTGGCGAAAGCATCACTTTAGTCTGTCAATGGTGCTCTGTCTTTGATGAGTAGATGTTCATTCAAATCTCCTCAGAAAAAGTCACACAACAAGGATATACAGCAAGGCTCTACCAGGAAAAAAGAATGATTTGCACTCCAGCAGGATAGAGAAAAATGGTTCATACTTTTATCCTGCTGCCCAAAACAGTATGCATTTAGAAAGTTGTGCATCATTTATTTCTGGAATTTTCCATTGAATATTTTCAGATTGCAGTTGACCACAGGGTAACTGAAATCGTCAGAAGCAAAACCGTGGATAAACAGGGACTACTGTAGCTGAAGACAGCACAATGCAAACTATCATCATCATTTACTGAAATTTATTTTCTATTCCTTATAATCCTAAAATGTTTGAGTATCTTGTTAAGAAATAGATAAGAAAACATCTGTGGTTGAAAGGAAATGACTTCCGGTTCCCCAAACCCCAAAATGCCATCTCTGAAAATCCAGCTCTGGTTTTGGAAGCTTGAGATGAGTGTAACTTTATAAAGTTGGAAACAGTCAGGGCTGTATTTTATCAAACTGGAAACAAATCATTTGACTCTGGTCCATATATACTGATAGTCAAGCTGTGATTTGCTTGTAGCAGAGGTCTTGCTATCCACACTGGGCAATGGCAGCCACCTAAGAACTTGCTAGTCTCACAAATTTTTCTAGCAGTCCTAAATGACCAATATCATACTTCCAAAACCTCTCTGTCCTTTACTTAAACCAGCACTTCACAGCTATGGATGATTTCAGAAAATGCAGAGCCTGGAAATTTATACTTAATCCCCCAAAAGACTGTATGGTTAGGGGAGATCCCCACCCTATGCGATGGTGTTCAAGCATTAGCTCTTCAGTGATCTAAAACAGCCTATCAGTAGTAAACATATTAATTTGACCCCAAGGGAGAGATGGCTAGATCAAATCAACTAGAGTGAGTCATTTATATTCTTCATTTCTGAAGATGAATTCTCCATTTTTTTTTCATCTTGCAATCAGTTACTTGCCTGATACACAAAAATCTCATTTTCTATCTCTGCAGCATATGTGTCTCCTTCCTTCGGTATGCCTTGTTTTTAGGAAGTAGAGAGGGTTTGAAATTACAACTCAAATAGAAAAAAAAAATCAGTCTCCTTATAATTAGCAAATGTAACCAGCTTATTTGCAATCAACATATACTTAATGCCTTATTACCCTAATGGAAGTTATTGTAAGTGATGATAAAATTGGCAGAAAGAAGTTATGCTAAGTGATTATAAAATTGGCATTATTAAGTGATGAAAACCTTTTACCTTCCGCTCAGCTTTTTTTTCTCCATCTCTAATCTACCTAAATTCATCCCTAATGAGAGAAGCTGGAGGAACTACTTAGGGCACTTAGGCCAATAAGGAAAATACCCACAGCTTTTACCCACAGTAAACACAGATATCTGGGCCTCCAACCTCAGAGTAGAGGTGGACAGAGGGAAAGCTCTCAACATGTTGTAAGAATGCTCTATATGTTTTTGCTGAAGGATGTATTTCTCTTTATGCCTAATCTTTAATTTTACTAGTGATCTGTGACCACCAAGATTTATGTCAGAGAGGGTAACAGAAATGATATTATTCTGTAAGGACAAAGAAGATAAACCCAGGTGAAAGGGGCTACTTCACCTGGGTCTCAGAGACAAGTAACAACTGAAACTTTTTCCTGTTCTTGCTGGGAACTCACTCATGCTAGTTCTCTACATGTAGCCCTTTAACAATACCTATCAGACTCAAGAGAAAGTAAATACTTATGGATTTCTAGGTAGAATAGAACTAATTCTGCCTCATCTGCAGAAATCTCTGATGACATCTTGGTGCCAGAGGGACAGAGACTGACGAGGCAGATGTGAATGTGCTGTCAAGGGTGAAATGCACAGCAAGTTGCTGGAGATGGGTATGTGGGTGAGCTTTGGGCCTACAATTCCTGGGTCATAATGTTCTCTAATGACAAAGCACTATGCTTATAATCACCTTCCTCATGGGCTATCAGCTTGCAGTGGGTCATCACTGTGTTCATTCTCCACTTTCTCCTGCCTGGGACACAGCCTGGAAGATGTGCAACAAAGGCTTGTTGAGTGCACACCCACTGGTTACTCTCATCCAAGGTTGTAGAGAGGAAGTAGGGAAGTCCCTGGGCCCTGCCTTGCAGCTCTTTCTATCGCTATCTTTTCAATGACCCTCTACTTGGGTTCCTCCGTCTTTAGTGAGTCTAGAGTTTAGAAGCCCTGGGTTATTTTACTTCTTCCTCTCCTGGTCTGCAGTCTAACTTATCCTTTCTGATTGCAATATCTTTTCAGTACCTCTACCTGGGCCTGGGCCTCTTACCTAGGGCAGCCATGGCAGCCTCCTCTCTGGTCTCCCAACCTCCGCAGAGTATCCTATGGTACAATGTAGGATTAAGCTCTCTCAAGAATACGGGGTGACTACTGGCTTTCTGCTCAGGATTTGCAGAAGTCCCCCCGCCCCCGCCCACACACACCAAAGGAATGAAGTGCAGGTATCTTAGCAGCCAAGAGACACCCTGCATTATGGAATTCGGAGAAGGCTTTGCCTTCTTTGGCATTTCATGTAGATTCTTTGAGGCTGGAGACATTTTGATATAAACCGTTTAAAATGTAGGTTTTATTCTTATTCGGGTATGAGAACACCAACAGATCAGTAGATGACAGCCATCAAAAAGATCTTTAAAAGAGGAGACATGCAGAGCCATACAAGGATATGCCAGGGGTATCAGGAGGAAGAGAGAAGAAGGAGAAAATGCCAGCCGGAGGTTTTACAGTGGTTTCTGCAGGAAAGAATGGGTAAGGCAGGGTAAACAGGCTTAGGTTTGGTCAGTTTAAGTAATTTCAATGGATTCTGGGATGTAGTGGTTATTGCTGGTTATTGCTAGTTGTCTGATACCTGGTCCCAGGGTGAAGGGGCAGTTAGACAGTCATCTAGAGTATAGGAGCTTGATCAAGGAAGCAAGACATGCATAGTTCCCCACAAGTTCATCTAGACCCCAATGTGTCAAAACATTGGGAAATATAGGGGAGTAGGGAAATGCATATTAATACAGTGGTCTAAGAAAAAAAATCATTAAGCTGTTCGATAATGATTAAAGTAGTAATTCTTCCCCTGTTGATGGGGTCCCCAATCCTAAGACCCATTCTAATATAGATTCTCACCTCTAGTGTCAGACTCAATCTTAATCTCCTAGAAATTAGACAGGCTTCCATGTTTGCTCCTTGGAGAACTGTTGAAATTTTCATTGAGATGTACCCCACACCTCTGTCTCAGTGCTGACAGCTGACAGTCTGTCTGAAAGTCTGCTGCGGTCCATTTCCTTTACAATTGGCTATGAAGAATCAAACCAGTCATCTGATCAGCTAGATAGTTGCCATTTGCCAATTCATAATGGTTAAAATAGTCTCTCAAACTATTTTGTTAATTTTTAATAGGCTTTTTCTGTGTGGCTGGATGCTGAATCCCAAGCACAGCCATTCTGCCCAGTTCTTGGTTATTTAAGAACTTGGCCAAGCCCCAAAAGGTGTTTTTTTCCATATCATAGACTTTTATTCCAGCTCTAGGATAACACAAATTCTGCATGATTACGTACGTTCCTATTTTATTCACACTTAGTCATTAGTCAGTTTTACTAAAAATGGTGGCCTCTCCAGGGTGCAATTACAGGCAGATGTGGCTTTCCTTCAGGATTTGTTTGAGGCGTACTCTTGAAACCTCTTTCACCTCCAGTTTTCCCCAAAATAACACCAGAATAATAAACAGAAAGAAGAAAGTAGAAGCATTGTCATTTCGTATACATTCTTAAATATCTTTCTTTAACAGAGAAACATCTTACTTTACCTTTTTAATCTATTAGAAATATTTATTGTATTTTAGTAGATTTTTAAGATAAGATTTTAATACTTGTATACATGTGTAGTTTTAAAATCATAAAACCTACAATTTTACTGAAATGTCAGATATATGTGTGTATATGTGCATTATATGTCAGACACATGTATTTGTAATATGTTTTCAAATGTCAGATATATTCATGGATATGCATGGATACATGCGTATACACACATATACATGTAAACATGCAATATACACATGTTCTGATATAGAAAGCAGATATCTGATTTTAACATATATACTCATATATGCTTATATCTGACAAAAAATGAAATAGATGAAAAATATTATATAACTAAACTTTCCATAAATTTCTTTGTGCCTAAGAGTTGAAAAAACTCACCCAGGAATAGTTTTGACATCTGTCATTCAACATGATGACATTTTAATTTTTTTTAGATTTTATTTTTTAGCAGCAAAGGAAAACAATCAATTATTTCCTTGGATTACATGTGGCAGGGTCCCAGATCAAGCTTAATTAGACCCTCTGCTCAGGGTCCCACAAGGTGCCTGTGGGCTACAATCATCTCCAGAGCTTGTGGTCCTCTTTCAGGCTCAGATGATGGTTGATAGAATTCAGTTCCTTCCATATGTATCATTGAATTCTGCTTATATTATTTTATTTATTCATTCATTCATTTAGTTAAGGTGTTTGTTTTGTTTATTATTAATTTTTTAACTTATTTTTAAATACTTTTATTGAGTTTTTGTGCATTTCATACAATAGATCTTGGTCAAATTTAGAAGCACCCCCCTCCCATCTGTGTCCCCTTACTGTCCCCCACCAGATTTCATGCATTCTGTCACATATGTTTAATCATATCTAGTCATGCATTTGCACCCAGATTATTATTAAAATACAGAGTTTCATGCAGAAAACTTCATTTTTAATGCAATTGACATTAAGATGTTTGCACATGCATTTCTAATCTTTATATATCTGACTATTACTAGTGACAGACAGTTACCTTCTGAGCTCCTTGGCATCTGAGCATGGATATAAAGTCATCAGGTAGATTTCAATGGTAATATTTTTCACATCAACTAATTATTAAGGAGCAAATTTCTATGCTTTGAAGAATTTTTTAAAATTTTTAAAAAAATTTAATAACCGGGCTGAGCATGGTGGTACACGCCTTTAATCCAAGCACTCGGGAGGCAGAGGCAGGCAGGTCTCTGAGAGTTCAAGGCCAGCCTGCTCTACATAGTGAGTTCCAGGACAGCTGGGGCTACAGGGAGACCCTGTCTCAAAAAGACCAAAAAAAAAAATTTAATAACCACATGATTAGAAGAAGCATTTCATTACACCTTTAACATACTCAATAACAGTTTCCAGAGCAAAGACACAGCTCCTTCAAAAGTGGCTATAAAATTTCTAGATTCACTGTTGAATCAATATAGTTATACAATATTGAACTCAGTATAAGCCCTGGAAGACATAATATTGAATGAGATTTTAATTCTCAAAAAAGATCTCCATTTCATTCTAAAATATACTGTTTCTTATAGAAAGACTCATTGTTTTTGCTACCAACACAGAGATGTTGGTGCCATGTATCTCTAATCTGTATGTATCTGATTACTACTAGTCATAATCGTTTGCACTTGGATCCTTGGCACCTGTGTATGTCTATAAACTCATTGGGTAGATTTCAGTGGTAATGTTTATCACCTCTACTAATTAATATGACATAAACTTTTATGCTTCCTCCTCAAATATAATACATTTTTTTTATTTGTTGATTTTTTTTCTGTGTGTGTATATCACACAGAACATCCCAAACCATCTTATTCAACCATACACCCACTTCCCACATGGCACCCTCCCATAGCCTCCCCCCCACTAGAGCCCTTATACTCTGTTATCCCTGCTACTGTCCTCTGTGTTGCTGGCACCCCCAGACTTTCCCCAGTATTTGTCCATCCAGTGAATCTAGTCAGCCTATCTAGAGTTCCTTGTTTTAAGAAGATCAGCTGTTCCTCATCTAGCAGCAATCAGTTGTCAATATTCCTTTAGATAAGATTGGGGTCTGCTGTTCATTTTCCAAATTCTATGCTGGGTTACTGTCTGGGAGTCCCTTTGGCCACCCTGGCCAACAACTCAAGAGAAGGCATCTCCTATCTGGCATTGGTGCTTGTTATTTAGCCTTTAGCTATGTATATGGACTCTTAAAAATTATATTGGCCCCTTTAATCTCTGGTTATACTTTCATTTGGGGTGTTTAAGGCCATACAGTTGACCCAGATAAACCAATTTATTTTCACTCTTAAGGTCATTTGAGGATCTCCACCCTGGCCAACAACTCAAAAGAAGGTATCGCCTATCTGGCATTGTTGCTTGTTATGTAGTCTTTAGCTATACATATGGACTATTAAAAAATTATATTGGCCCCTTTAATCTTTGGTTATACTTTCCTTTTGGGTGTTTAAATCCATACAGTTGGCCCAGATAAACCAATTTGTTTTCACTCTTAAGTTGATTTGAGGATCTGTTCCTCAGGGGTCGCATGGGCTTGGGAGGATCCCCTGGCTCCTTTCTTTTACCAGTTCCACCTATGTGAAGATAAGTCAAAGGTCCTGTTCGACCATAGCTGGCTTCACTTGGAAGCATGGAGGAACTGTTTCCTCTGCGTTGACCCTCCTCTTTGTAGACTGGACACTGGTTCATGTCCATCTCGTGGGGTCTACTCAGCCTCTTTGATCAAGAGGACAGGGGACCCACCATAATTGCAGGACATTTTGAGAGATGCTCATAGTCCCCTGGAACTAGTTGACCTAGGAGGGCAAGGAGCAAAAACTGTCCTTTATGTCCCTCTGACCAAATTAGTATAGGCCTCAAAGTATGTCTGTTAAACATCCAAAAGGTTAGTTTCACCAGTCTAGTACTTTTGATTACTGTGTGCCATGTAGATAAATCTTGGGCAAAGACCAATAAACCTTACCTAGACATATATTTCTTGATCTGGTATGTATAATATGTCAGTAGGTTGTTGGACTAATGGTTTTTAAAACTAGCTGGCATTATTTATCTCTCACATTGTCTCACCCCTCCATCATGGTTTCCCCACTTAAGGTGCCCCCATTTCCCCCCTTTCTCCCTTAATAATACCCTTCTCCTATGGTCCTACCTCTCTTGAGCTCCTTCTTTCCCTTTATCCCCTAGGTTCCTTGTATGCCCTTCCCTCCCCTCTCCCTTAAACTAAGCCAATTTTTATCTACATCTCTCTTATTAACACCTGTTTCCTACTGTTCTTCTCTTTCAGGTACTTTCTTTTCCTTTACCTCCCTGGTTCCTTTCCATTATCCTGGTTCCTATAGTTATATCTGGATACATACTCACCTATCAGGTTTTGGTTCTAGGATCCACAAATGAGGGAGAACATACGTCAATTTTTTTTCTGAATCTTGGTTACTCCA
>NW_008348662.1:2009139-2009741 GCF_000622305.1 Nannospalax galili | reverse complement strand
CCATCCATTTACCTGAAAATTTCATGATTTCATCTTTCTTTACTGCTGAGTAAAACTCCATTGTATAAATGAACCACATTTTTATTATCCATTGGTCAATTGAGGGACATTTGGGTTGCTTCCATCTCTTAGCTATTGTGCTCATGATCATTTTCACAATATTAATTCTTCCAATCCATGAGCATGGGAGGTCCTTCCACCTTCTGATATCTTCCTCAATCTCTTTCTTTAAAGATTTAAAATTTTCATTGTAGAGCTCTTTAATGTCTTTGGTCAGGTTTATTCTGAGATATTTTGGGGTTTTTTTTTTTTTGGGGGTTTGGGAAGGGGAATGTTTCCATGTGCTCTTTCTCTGATTGCTTGTTATTGGTATATAGAAAGGCTACAGACTTTTGTAGGTTAATATTATAACCTGCCACTTTACTGAACGAGTTAATTTCTAGGAGTTTTCTGGTAGAATTTTTGCCGTCTCTTAGATATACTATCATATCATCTGCAAAAAGGGGTAATTTGATCTTTTCTTTTCCAATTATTACTCCTTTAATTTCCTGCTCTTGTCTTATTGCTCTTCCAAGAGTTTCAATCACTATGTCAAAGAGAAG
>NW_008348662.1:2008523-2008797 GCF_000622305.1 Nannospalax galili | reverse complement strand
TGGTGGTTCCCATGCCTTTAGATATCCATCCATTTCTTTTAGGTTTTCAAATTTAGTAGCATATAGGTTTTTAAAGTATTCCTTTATAACATTCTATATCTTTCTGGTGTCAGTTGTGATAGTTCCCCTTTCTTTTCTGATTTTGTTGATTTGGAGGTGCTCTTTCTTTCTCTTGGTTAACTGGGCTAGCAGTCTGTCAGTCTTGTTTATCTTTTCAAAGAACCAGCTCTTGGATTCATTGATTCTTTGTATTGTTCCTTTATTTCAATTTCAT
>NW_008348662.1:2007653-2008236 GCF_000622305.1 Nannospalax galili | reverse complement strand
TCATTATTCAGGAGTGTGTTGTTTAATCTCCATATGTTCATGTGGTGGTTAAGGATTCTTTGGGTGTTGATTGTAAGCTTTATTGCATTGTGGTCTGATAGAATGTATGAAATTATTTCAATCTTTTTGTATTTCTCAAGGTTTGTCTTGTACCCCAGTATATAGTCGATTTTGGAGAAGGTTCCATGGGGTGCTGAGTAGAAAGTATGTCCTTTGGTGCTTGGGTAGAATACTTGGTAGCTGTTTGTTAAGTCCATTTGATATATGGTATTGCTTAATTCAGATGTCTCTCTGTTAACTCTCTGCCCTGTTGACCTATCTAATGGACACAGTGGGATATTGAAGTCCCCTTCTATTAATGAGTTGGGATTAATCTGGGTCTTAAAGTCCTGTAGTTTTGTTTATATGAAGTTTGGTACACCAGAGTTTGGCGAATATATGTTCATGATTATAACATATTCTTGATTCATTGTTCCTTTGATCAAAATAAGGTTGCCCTCTTTGTCTTTTCTGATTAGCTTTAGTTTAAAGTCTATTTTCTCAGATATTAGAATTTCTATGCCTGCTTTTCTTACTGCCATTT
>NW_008348662.1:1987669-2007535 GCF_000622305.1 Nannospalax galili | reverse complement strand
TTGACTGGGGAGTTCAGTCCATTAATATTTAAAGTTATTAATGAAACATGTCTATTGAATCCTGTCAGTTTTGTTTCTGTTTACATTCTTGATATAGCTGTACTTTTCCACAGTTATACCTTCATTGAATTCTTTCTGCAACCCCTTGGGTATAGTCATTCCTTTCTTCAGCTCTTTGTATTGCTTTCAGAACTCTCTGAAGGGCTGGTTTTGTGGACATGAATTCCTTCAGCCTATTTATGTCATGGAAGATTTTTCTTTCCCCTTCGACTATAATAGACATTTCGGCTGGGCATGGTAATCTGGGTTGGCATCTGTGGTCATTTAAAACTGGGAATTCTTTGGTCCAGGCTGTTCTGGCTTTCATAGTTTACCCTGAAAGATCAGCTGTAATCCTAATGGGTTTTCCTTTATATGTGACTTGTTTCACTTTTATAGCTTTCAGTATTGTCTCTTTGTTCTGTATGCTTAGTGTTTTTACTATGATATGCCGTGGAGAGTTTCTTTTCTGGTCCTGTCTGTTTGGTGTTCTATATGTTTCTTGTATTTGTATGGGCATGTGTTTCTTTAATTTTGGGAAATTTTCTTCCATGATTCTGTTGAGGATGTGATCCATGTCATTATCTTGGGATTCTTCTACTTCCTGTATGCCTATGATTCATAAATTTGGTCTTTTTGTGGTGTCACACAACTCCTGCATATTCCATTCTTGTGCTTTCTTAAATTTTTCATAATCTTTGCTTGAGTGGTCTAGTCTGTCCACTTTATCTTCCAGTTTTGTTATTCTGTTTTCCATTTCATTCATCCTGTTGGTGAGGCTTTCTCCTGTTGTTTCTAATTGGCTTACTGAGTATTTCACTTCCTTCTTCATTTCAGCCTAAGTAGTCTTCAATATTTCTAGCTCTTTTCTGAATTCATTCAGAAGTTTATCCCTATCTTCCTTCAGCTCTATGATTTCTTTGTTTGTGTGTTCTTTAAATTCACTGAATTCTTTTATCATGTTTATTTATCATGTTCTTTTGAGTTCCATGTCCTGCATTGTCTCTAGGGGATTCTCATTGTGCTCCTCTAGAGGACTACTGGTATTTGGTGGGAATAAGTTATTTTGGTTTTTCATGCTATTATTTTTTCTCTGTGATTTTGACATGTGAGTTTCTTTTGTAGTTTCTGACTCTTTTGTGAAACTCAAGTTTTCAAGTTTAGGTTTGCTTCTTTTTGTACACTTTATGGCCTTTGTGGTTTACTTTTAGGTCATGAAAAGCTGGTTCATCTAAGCTTCCAGTTCTCTGTTTTGATTTTATATTGGAGTGACCAGATTGCTTTTGTCTTTGGGAGTTCCCACAGAGACCCAAGTCAGATGAGGATCAGATGCCCTCAGACTTTCTCTTAAGGTCTGGATCTCTCCAGGAAAGATTTTGGCCTCAGGAATTTGGGGGTTGGACTGGCCTGGGAGCAGGGCCCAGGAAAGATGCTGGTCTAGGGCAGCTGGTAGCCATGACACTCAGAGATGCAAAGGGAGATGGGGGCAGGAAGAGGCCCCAAGGGCTCCTGGGGACTGCACTGAGGAACTGGGTTGGTCTGGATGTGAAGGATCAGGAAGCCAAAAGGTCAGCCCCAGAGTCTAGGAAAGAGGCTGGCGTGCAGCCCAGGGAAGCAGAGGGAGGTGAGGGCAGGACCAGGCCCAGAGGGCTCCTGGGGACCAGGAGAAGGAACTGGTTTGGTCTGGATGCCAAGGATCAGGAAGCAATGGTGGAGTCCCTGGTGTCTGGGGAGCCAAGACAAGGAATGGGGCGGTACCCAGCCTAGGAGGAGAAACAGGCAGGGGAGATGGGAGGGTGAGTGAGACTGGGGTAGTCAAGGCATGGAGGACATGATCAACTTACCCCGAAGAGAGGCCGGTGGGTTGTTCAGGCCCAGGGAAGGAGAGGGCTCATACAGAATATCTTAATTATCTTTATACCCCCTTTCCCAATGACCCGCTCCCATAACCCCTGGTGGAATTCATACATTCTGTCATTTGTGTTAAGGCCTATCATGTCAAGTTAGTATCCCCAGTTGTCCCTCAGTACAAGTTTATCCACCAAGGTCTAGTCAGCCTATCTAGAGTCCCTCCCTTTAAGAAGATCAGCTCTTTTCACTCAGCATTAATCAACTGCTAATAATTCTTTGACTAATCTTGGGGCCTGCGGTCCATTTCCAAAATTCTGTGCTGGTTTTTTGTTTGCCTGAGTTTGTATGGGTTTTGTGCATGCTGACACCATTGCTGTAGGTCTATATGAGAAGAGTCCCAGGAGGACTCTATTTCTGTATGGTCATGCACCTCCCTGGTTCTTAAATTTTTCCACCCCCTCTTCTTCAATGATCCCTGAGTCCGGGATGGGTAGATTTTAATTTAGAAGACCTGTCCAAGAACCCACACTCTGTAAATTTAAGGCTTCATATTTTGCACATAGTAAGAAATTACATTTGTCTAGGGATATGACAATCTTGGGGTTTTCTCTAAGAACTATGACCTTTCTAGCTATATGTATTTGACTAGGTTTACAGTACCACACCTGAGTTTCCTCCCACTGAGAGGGCTTTAAGTCCAAATAAGTAGCTGTTGATTACTCCCAAGATAAAAGTGCCACTACTCATCAATGTCCTTTGATGTGCTGGTCATTGATGTGGTTTTTAGGCCTTCAAGCTGGGATTGGACCATTGATTGATATTCTCCCTTACCAGCTTGTATAATGCTATCCAATCTATGAAAGCTAGCCTTCAGGGGAGGTAGCTTCCAGGTCATTTCAAACTCCATTGCTCTAAATCCCGTGCCTGAAGTATGACTGTCTTCAGCAATTCTATCTTACCTTTAAGTTCTGGGAGGCCATCAAAGGCTGTGGCAGTAGCCTGAATAATTTGGGGAGTCTCTTGAACTACCCTGGCCAACAACTCAAAAGAAGGTCTCTCCTGTCTGGCACTGTTTCTTGTTAAGTAGCTTCAGCTATACACATGGACTCACACAGAGAAATTTTTATTGAATTTTTGACTATTTCATACATAAAATCATCCTTATACCCCCTCCCCATTCCCCTTTGTCACCTTCCCATAAGTATTGTATGTGTAATTTTTCAGTAGATTTTTGCACTGATAAGATTCCCTCTGGTTTTTTAATTAGCTAGGCAATATTTATGTCTCCTCTTTCCCTCCCTGTCTTATCCTCCCTCCCCACCCTTTCCATTTAACATGTCCCTATTTTCCCCATTTTTCTTTGTAATTCCTGTCTGCTATGGTCCCAGCTCTCTTAATTACCTTCTTCCCCTTTATCCCCATAGTTCCTTATATAGTCCTCCTTCTCCCCCCTCCCATTTAACTACCCCAATTTTACACATTTCTCCCTTAATAACACCTGTCTCCTAGTATTCTCCTCTCTTGGGTTCCTTATTTCCCCTTACCTAGCTGTTTCTCTTCCATTTTCCTGGTTCTTGCAGTTAAATCAGGACATATACTCACATATAAGGATCCACAAATGAGGGAGAACATATGCCGCTTGCTTTTCTGAGTTTGTGTTACTTCACTTAGTATAACAGTTTCTAGTCCCATACATTTACTTGCATATTTCATTATTTCATCTTTCTTTACCACTGAGAACAACCCCATGTGTAAATGTACCACATTTTCATTAACCGCTCATCAGTTGAGGGACACTTAGGTTGCTTCCATCTCTTAACTATTGTGAGAAGAGCAGCAACAAACATGGTTGTACAAGTATCTCTGCAATAGGAAGAGTTCTTTGGATATATGCCAAGGTGTGGTATAACTCAGTGAAATGGTAGGTTCATTTGTAGTTTTTTAAGGGTTTTCCACACTGCTTTCCATAGGGGTTGAGCAAGTTTGCAATCCCACCAGCAGTGGATGAGCATTCCCCTTTTCCTACATTCTCTGTAACATTTGGTATCATTTTTTTCTCTTGATCTTATCCAGTCTGACTGGGGTAAGATGAAATATTAAAGTGGCTTTAATTTGAATGTCCCTAATTACTAACAACTTTGAACACGTTTTAAGATGGTTCATAGCCATCTTTATTTCTTCTTTTGAGAACTCTCTGTTCATATCTTTAGCCCATTTTTTAATTGGCCCATTTGTTTTCTTGATTCTTTGTTTTTGAGTTCTTTATATATTCTGGATGTTAAATCTTTGTCAGGTGTGTTGTTGGTAAATATTTTTTCCCACTCAGTGGGTTTTCTCTTCAATTTCTTGATTGTTTCTTTTGCTGTACAGAAATTTAATGAGGTTCCATTTGTTGATTATTGACCTTAATTCCTGAGCAACTGATACTGGATTTAGAAAGTCCTTTCCTATATCTATATATTGTAGATTACTGCCAAAGTTTTCCTCTAATAACTCCTTTCAGAGTTTTGAGTTTCACATTGAGGTCTTTGATCCATTTAGAGTGGACTTTTGTGCAAGGTAAAAGATAAGGGTCTAGTTTGATTCTTCTACAGGTGGAGATCCAGTTTTGCCAGCACCATTTGTTGAAGATGCTGTCCTTCCTCCATTGTGTGTTATTGTCACTTTTGTCAAATATCAGATGGCTGAAATTGTGTATGCTCATGTTTGGGTCTTCAATAGTGCTCCATTGAACCATATGTCTATTTTTGTGCCAGTTTCATGCTATTTTTATGACTATAGCTCTATAATATAGTTTGAGATCTGGTATAGTAATCCGCCCCCCCCCCAGCCATCATTGCTCTTTGTACTCAGGGTTGCTTTGTCTAAATGAGGTCTTTTGTGCTTCTTACATGAATTTTAGGATGGTTTTATATAATTCTGTGCAGTATGTCATGGGGGTTTTGATTGAAATTTCATCGAATCTGTACATTGCTTTTGGTAGGATGGTCATTTACATAATTTTAATTCTCCCAATGTATGAGCATGGTGGGGGGTCATTCCATCTTTTGGTGTATTCTTCAATCTTTCTTTAAACATTTATAATTTTAATTGTAGAGATCTTTAATATCTTCAGTCAGGATTATTCAGAGATTTTTTTTTTGAGGCTATTGTGAATGGGGAGGAGGGTTTCCATGTACTCTTCCTCTGATTGCTTGTTATTGTTCTATAGAAAGGCTACTGATTTATGTAGATTAATTGTGTAATCTACCACTTTACTGAAAATGTTAATCAGTTTAGGATTTTTCTGGTGAAATTTTCGAGATCTCTTAGGGATAGTATCATATCATCTGCAAAAAGGGATAATTTGACCTCTTCTTTTCCAATTAGTACTCCTTCATTTCCTTCTCTTATGCAAAAGTTTCAAGAACTGTATTGAAAAGGAGTTGAGAGAGTAAACATCCTGATTTTAAAGGGAATGCTTCTAGTTTTTCTTCATTTAGAATGATGTTGACTGTAGGTTTATTGCATGTAGCTTTAACTATGTTGAGGTATATTGCCTCCAGTCCAATTCCCTTTAGGACTTTTATCATGAATTCATGTTGGATTTTGTCAAAGACCTTTTCTGCATCTATTGAGATGACCATGCGATTTTTGTTTCTGAGTCCATTTATATGATTTATGATGTTTATTGAATTACATATATTGAACCATCCCTGCGTCTCTGGGATAAAGCCTACTTGATCATGATAGATGATCTTTTTCATGTGTGTCTGTATGTGGTTTGCAAGTGTCTGTATGTGGTTTGCAAGTATTTTGTTGAGGAATTTTGCATTTACATTCATTAAGGATATGGGTCTATAGTTTTCTTTTTTGGTTGTGTCTTTACCTGGTTTGGGTATTAAAGTGATGCTGGCTTCATAAAAGGAATTGGGAGTTCTCCCTCTGTTTCTAATTTTTTGAATAATTTAAATAGTATTGGTTGTATATTTTCTTTAAATGTCTGGTAGAATTCTGCTGTAAATCCATCCGGGCCTGGGCTTTTATTAGTCAGGAGGTTTAGTATTACTGTTTCAATTTCCTTATATGTTATGGGTCTGTTTAAACCGTTGGTCTCTTCTTGGTTTAGCTTTGATGGTTCCTATGACTTTAGATATCCATCCATTTCTTTTAGGTTTTCAAATTTAATAAAGTATAGGTTTTTAAAGTCCTTGAAGGTGAGATGGGTTTCTTGCAAACAACAAAAAGATGAAGTTTGTTTCTTAATACATTCAACTACCCTGTATCTTTTGACTGGGGAGTTCAGTCCATTGATATTTAAAGTTATTATTGAAAGATGTGTATTGGTTGCCAGAGCCATCATTTTGATTTCTGTTTGCATACTTGGTATGATTTTGTGTTTCCACAATTATACCTTCATTGAGTTTCTTGCTGTCACCCCTGGGGTATAGTTGTTCTTTTCTCTATTCTTTCTATTGCTTCAAGTATTCTCTGCGGACTTGTTTTGTAGACATCTATTTTTTTCAGTCTATTTGTGTCATGGAAAATTTTTCTTTCCCCTGAACTATAATAGACAGTTTTGCTAGGTAAAATATTCTGGGTTGGCATCTATGGTCATTTAGGACTGGAAATATTTTGCTCCAGGCTCTTCTGATTTCATAGTTTGCATTTGGTAAGTCTGTTGTAATTCTGATGGGTTTTCCTTTATATGTGAGTTGTTGTTTTTCTTTTTCAGTATTCTCTCTTTGTTCTGTACATTTAGTGTTTTTACTATGATATGCTGTGGTCGGGGGGGAGAGGTCACTTTTCTGATACTGTTTATTTGGTGTTCTATGTGCTTCTTGTATTTGTACGGGCATGTCTTTCCTTAATTTGGGTACATACTCTTCTACAATCCTGTTAAAATCTTGTCAATCTTTACATTAACCTGAAATTCTTCTCCTTCTTTTGTCTATGATGCGTAAATTCCAATCCTATAGGGTTTTTTGGGGTTTCTTTTGGGAGGGGTTGTAATCTTTTCTTAAACGGTCCAATTCTTCAACTTTATCATCCAGCCTTGATATTCTGTTTTCCATTTCATTCATTCTATCCATTTCCTGTTGTTTCAAATAGGCTTATTGAGTTTTTTCACTTCCTTCTTCATTTCAGTCTGAGTTTTCTTCAATATTTCTCTCTTTTGTGAATTCAGTGAGAAGTTTATCCCTATCTTCTTTTAGTTCTTTGATTTGTGTGTTCCTTAAATTCATTGAGTTCTTTTATTGTTGTTCTTTCAAATTCTGTGTCCTGGGTTATCCCTAGGGAGTTCTCCTTGTAGAACTCTTCTATAAGACTGGTAGTATTGGTGGGAACATACTGTTTCGGTTTTCCATATTATTATTTTTCCCTTGTGATTTTGGCATGTGGATTTCTTTTGTTGTCTGGTGATTCCCTTGAGGTTCTTGCTGTGAAACTCAAGCCTTCTTTGTTGGGTTGAAGTCTGCTTCTGTGTGTATTATTGGTGTGCCTTTGATGTTTTCTTATTGGGTATGTAAAGCTGGTTGGTCTGGGCTTCAGGTTCTCTCAGATTTTACATTGAAGGGAACAGATGCCTTCAGTCCAGCTACTGAGGCAGTCCTGCCGAGGCCCAAGTCAAGCTCCAGTCAGGCACTCTCAGACTTCCTCCTAAGGTCTGGACCCATACTAGCAGGTCATCACAGCACAATTTGAGGAGCTCACTAAGGGGAGCCCAAATTTAGATGCTCTCAGGCAGTCTGCAAAGTTCTGGGACCCTACTAAAGAGCAGAGAAGCCTAGACCTGTGGTGGTGGAATGGACTGTAGGTGGTCTCTATGTAAGGCAATAGGCACAGTGTGCTTTGGGAAAACTCACCACCACCAAGAGAAGGCCAGATCCAGGCACCCTCAGGCAGTCTGCTAAGGTCTGGGCCCCTACTGTAGATCAGAGACACCTAACCCTGGCAAAGTGGGAGAGGCCACATGTGGTCCCAGTGTAGAAGGTTGGGCACTGAGCAATCTGGGGAAGCTCACCACCATGTGGAGGCTGGATCCAGGCACTCTCTAATGGCATTTTTAGCATTCTAGAGATTTTTGATCTGTGCATAGGTGCATATATAAGATAAAGGGCATCCAAATTTGAGTAAATTATTTTCATATTAAGTACAAAATATGTAGGGTCAGTTAATGCCAACTTGTTTGTTACTGAATATGGTCATTGTGGAGCAGAGCTTGAAAGGTCATTACAAGTCTGGACATTGTAGTAAATATACTGCACAGTATTTCTCATTTAATCCTCTGATGGCCTCATTTAGACAGACAAGAACACTGAGGCTCTGTGAACCTGAGCAATTTGCTGAGTTGTCCAGCTGCAGAGCCCAGTGTGCTGACCCTGCCTAGGACCCAGGTGCTTTCCACTGGTTGCTTCCATCACCACACACAGCTTCAAGAACTGTAGCATTCTGGCCATCTTCATGAAGATCATGGACTCCCTGGGAGTAGGGTATATGTGTACCTTCTTTTACTAGCCCTCCTATCTCCCCAGTTATAGCATTGCAAAGCAGACTAATAGAAATGATGATGAAGTCTCCCCCACTGCAGTGCTCAGCTGAGGAAAATCTTGGCATAATAGACAGAGCTCCCACCTAGGGAGTCAGAGACTTGGAATTCCTGGGTTTGACTCCCAGACTCCTTCTTTGCTTGTGACACTAGGCAGGTCATTTAACCTCTTTGAGTCTCAGCTTCTCATATGTAAAGATGGGAATGAAATCTGTTTCCTGGAGTGGTTGTGAAAACAAGTGAGAAAATTATTGTGAAAGTGTTTTGTAAACTGCAATTAATACAAATATAAGCAATGAAGAAAATTTCAGCTGAATTGCAAGCCAGTTACTGCCCAGACCCAGAACCTCCTAGTTGTTAAGGTTCAGATAGCCCTGCCCCCTCACCAACGGGATCACAAGGACTTCTCATGCTCCTGAGAAAAGGGAACCTAGCTGATAAGCACCTTGGTCTTTGAAGTCAAGAGAAGCAGACTTTTCTCCACTGTTTGGCCAACACAGCAGGCTTCCCCTTTGATCTCTAAAGAGGATAGGCTTTAACAGTCCAGCTCTCCCACTCCCCCCACTACCCAACTTAAAAAAAAAAAATACATCTTCCCACCTTCTGCAGAAAGCAGAAGCCTCCCTTTTAAAAAGATCCCAGCTCAAGACCCAGGCAGACATTTTCCCTTCCCGGAAGGGAAGGTGTCCCATTCAAAATAAGCTCTGCCCTGCTGAGAGTTTTAGCTGTGCCTCGGAGCCTCATCATCCATTCGCTCGTTCTCTGCCAACTTTTTAACTATCACTAGTTACCTTCTCTAAGACATTCTTGCTATCCTGGAGCCTCTGGGCCTGTTGGGGATAGAATGCCACAGATACTACTGGCTCATGAAAAGATGAACATTCCTTTGCACTCTACGTGTTCTTCACTATTCTTCAGGAGTCAATGAGACAGAAAAGTCATTCTTCCACTCTTCCCATTAGGAAAGGCAGATAATGTTCATGGTCAGGCCCACAAAGCTGATATTTATAAGAGAAAATGTAGGCATCCGAAATAGAGGCCTGGCTTGGCCTGAAAAATGGAGAAGGACTGAAGGGTGGAAGCTGGCTCTGCCTGAGGGAAGGGCTTGACAAGAGGTGCTATGGTTTGAATATGAAGTGACCCCATAGACCCACATGTTGAAATACTTGGTTCTAATTTGGTGGCAATGTTTTGGAAAGTTGTAGAACCTGTAGGATGTGGAACCTCACTAGGCCTTGAAGTTTTATAACCTGGGCTCGCTTCCTGTCAACTCTTTGGTTCTTGATCTGCAGAGATGTGGGTTAGCAGACACAACAAGCACCCACTGCCCCAAAGCTGCCTGCCACCATGCCTTCCCTCCCATGATGGGCTTCCCCTCAAGCCATGAGCCAGAATAAACCTCTCCTCCATTAAGTTGCTTATTTTCAAGGTTTTAGTAAAAGCAACTACTACAGAAAATACTGAAAATGTTGCTATGATAAACTGGATCATGTGGCTCCTGGGCCTTTGGAACTGGTTTGTGGGAGGAAGGTAAAAAAGTTTGGAACTGCAGGATTCAGAAGTCCTAGAGTGCCATGGAAAGAGCTTAATGAGTGATTCTGGTGGGCGTCCAGAAGATTGGAATGCTGATAGGAGGGTGGTAAAGATTATTCTCATGAGGTTTCAGAAGAAAGCAGGTATTACTGGAAACTTGGGGGAGTCCCACTGTAGTTACCACATGTTACAGAGGAAGTGGAGTCTTCTCTTGGGTTCTTAGTCTTCTTAACAAAAGAATTTAAGAACAGACCGAAAAGGAAGCTTGAGGAGAATTTTATTAGAGTTTAAAAGGAAAAAAAAAAATGCCAAAGCAGGTAATCAGTAAATCTCAGCAGCTGCCCAGTGGAGGGAGACAGCAAAGAAGAAGGAGGAAACTATGCCATTTGAGTTAAAATGGAGGTCAGCGATATGGCAGACAAGCAGCCACGTGGTAGAGGGCAAAGCTTTACAGAACGAATGAAGCCCTAAGTGTTAGGAAAATCATTCTTAGAAAAGACACAAAGAAGAAAAGTTATAACTTTGTGAGTAATTCAGAAAAGACTGCCCTAAGGGTTGGGAATTCTGGAATGGAAAATAATTATCCTCTTTAAAGGGATAATTATTCTTCCTATCTCTTTACCATGGCTTAATGCAGATCTGCCTTCTTGAGTGGTGCTTCCTTAGCCAGGTGATTAACCTGCTCAACTGGTATGTTAGGTCTCCACCCAGGCCAGACATTCAAGTTTCTTCATCAGAAGGAAATAGTTTTCCCTTAAAAGGCCTTCACTATTACAGTAACACAAAGAATTTGTTGGGAATTAGGCTAGAGTTCAGTTTCATTCTGACAAGGAATCTGGCTGCATTCATTTCATGCCCTGAAAGGAAGGCTGAATTCAAAAGTAATGGGCCAAATTGTTTGAAAGGAAATTTCAAGTCAGGATAACATTTAGGCTATGGTATAGTTGTTGCTTATTGTTTTTACCCATATTCACAGTGATAGAAAGCAGAAACTAGATCAGAAAGATGTGAAAAATGTTCAGTTTAGTGAGGAAAGACATGTTATCCCAGTTAAAAGTTGAAGTCACAACAGGAGTGGACAAAGTGACTTTATTAAAGAGACAGCATCATCAAGATATAAACCTTGGACTTCGAACTGGGGCAATAAGAAAGGTGCCTTGAGGGTAAGACCTGGCCCATTGAAAGCCTCAGGGTATAATAGTGAAAACCCATTTGAAAAAATTTTAGTATTTTTTATTGAATTTTGGTGAATTTTATACAATACATCTTAATCATATTTAGCCTCTCCTTCCCTATTTGCAACCCCCCATAGTCAGGCCACAGGACTTCATGCATTTTGTCATATATATTAAGGCTTATCGAGTCTAGTTTGTGTACCCAGATGTCCCTTGGTGTGAGTTCATCCACTGGAGCCTATTCAGCCTGTCTAGCATCACTCCCTTAAAAAAGAACAAATCTCCCTCACCCAGAAGTGCTTAGCTGCCAATAGTTCCTCGTCAAAGTTGTGGCCACCTGCCCATTTCCCCAGTTCTGTGCTGGTTTTTGTCTGATTGAGTTAGCATGGGTCTTGTGCATTCTGTCACCATTGCTGTAAGATCATATGAACAAGGTCCCACGAGCCTAAAAAACTCTGTTTCCTTATGGTCATGCACCTCCTCCCCTGGCTCTTACAATCTTTCCTCCCCTTCTTCCACAATGGTCCTGGATGGGTGAAGTTTAATACAGGAATCCTGTCCAGGGACACACACTCTGCAGTCTCTTATTCTTTACACTTTGGCCAGTTATGGCCTTTTGTGTTCATCGTCCTCTGTTGCATGAGGAAGCTTCACTAATGAAAGTTGAGAGATGCATTTGTATTCTCTCTACCCCTTGTTCCACTATGTAACATGAGCCTTAGGTGTAGAGCCCCCCCCCATAGATGTGTCAATAAGGTTGGGCATCTCACAGACACTTATTCTCTGTGTGTGACTATGGGCGACTGCGCTCTCTCTGGGCGCAGGGTGCGCTCACTCCCTGCGGGTCCGCAGACTGCTCTGGGGAGCGGCGGCTCCGGGAGTGGCATGACGGATCCGCCAACTTCTCTGGGAAGCTGCAGCTCCGGGAGCGGCAGGCGCCCTGCAGGCTTTCCCGGCGGCTCGGCCCGAGTCTCTGGTGCTGGCGACAGCTGGTGGCTGTCGCCACTTCTCTGGTGCTGGGAGCTTACTCTGCTACTGGAGCATTGTCCAGCCAGAATCCTGTCTCTATTTCACCTGTGTACCCTTCCTCAGGATGTGAGGCTCCTGGCCACTGAGCCACGCAGGGAAGGAGTACGGAGATGGCGAAAGCTGGTGTCCGTGGGTCAGTAACGGAAGGTGCTGCCCTCCGGGGGAATCAGGTTGCCGGTACACAAGACTCAAGGCTCGGCTTAGTCTGTGCTTACAGCTTTATTCTCTCTGGGACCCAATCTCTGGGACCCAGTCTCTGACCTAATCTCCCACTGTTAAGAGAAGGCTAGGATATTTTATACCATGGGGGTAGTGGTAAAAGCTTTGGCTGTTAGATGATTTGTGAGGCATTCTATTTACATGTGGAAGTGGATTTCTGCCAGACAGTTATCTGCTAGGAAAATTACAGGAAGGCATGGTACCTTTCAGAGCCAAAGGCCATGTTTATGTTATAGCATTGGTGGCGGACACTTCAAAAGGAGAGACAGGGAAGATGCCAGGAAGACACCCCGCTATGAAAGGAACCCGCAGCACATAACCCAAGCTGCATGAGCTGTCCGGTGTGAAGGGGCTTCGACTTTGCATAACAGAGATCTCCCAACATGTGACCAGTTGTGGGACTCTGTAATAGTCTCTGTTGCAAAAGAAGCTTTTTTGTTGAGTGGTGACTGGCATACTTGTCTGTGACAGAGGTAGGGTCTTTTCTAAGATCTATGACCTCTCCAGCCATGTGCATTTGACTATGGTTATAGAGCCATACATGAGTTTCCTCCAACTGAGCACGCTTGAAGTCCAATTGTTGATTACTCTGAAGATAAAAGTGTCACTACTGCACCAGTATAATTTGTTGTGCTAGTCATTGTTGTGGTTATTAGACTTTAAAGCTGAGGTTGGACCACTGATTGATATTCTCCATTTGAAAATTTTTTATTAAAAGTATTTGGATAAAATAGCTTTCAGGTGACCCATGCTTTTAATCCCAATCCTCAGGAGGCAGAGGCAGGCGTAGATCTGTGAGATCTAGGCCAGCCTGGTCTATATAATGACTTCTATCAAGGCAGGCTGGGACTAGGGAGACCTTGTCAAACTTTGACAAACAAACAAACAAACAAAAGCACCTCCAGGGCATCTTGCTCCAGCAGTACCACCATGAAGGCACACAAAGGCTACTGTAGCTGTGATCTAAGAGGACTAGACTATATCTTGACTTCTAGCAGAACCTGGCACCATCCATGTGGTGCTAGGTTTGCAGGTATACAGGAGGCAAGAGTAAGTAGGTTTTAGAAGCTTGCTTTCAGAAAGTCCTCAAAGCTAGGCAACATGTAACAGGATCAGTTAATCTCAGTGGAAGCCCTAAAAGAGCTTTGTGTGAGGTTTTGTTGGTGATGCCTAAAAGCCAGTTGAGGCCCATGAATATTGGAGATTCCAGAAATGTGGGATATTTACCAAGAAAAACTGAAGGCACTGAGTGTAGCTCACTCAAGAGAGAGACTGCATGTGTCACAGGCAACTTCCCTGGAGTGGAAGGGCCACTCAAGACCACTAGAGCCCAAATGATGCCACCATGAACCCCAGATGTCAGACACGGAACTTCAGGATTTGGTGTTTCCTCTGCTGGATTTGATCCTGCTTTTACCCAATATTTCCTGGCTATGCCTCTATTCTTCTCTTTGATATGGGAATGTTTACTGTGTGCCATCAAATGTTGAAAGTATATAATTTAGTTTTTTATTTTATAAGGTTGCCTTGAGCCTCAGAACAGGCTTTGAACTTTTGAACTGTGTTGGACTGAATGCATTTTGCATTATGAGATTGCTATAGGCCTAGGAGGACCAGGGAAGAATGTATGACTTGAATGTGAAATGCATCCAACAGGTTCATGTGTTTGAATACATAGTTCCCAGCTGGTAGTGCGGTTTTAGGAGGAGTTGGAAACTCTAGGAGGTAGAGCCTCACTGGAGGAAGTAGATTGCTAGGGGTAGGCCTTGAGGTTTATAGCCTGAGCCTGTATGGTCTCTGCTTCCAGATTCATAGAGAGATAACTAAGCAGCTATTACAATATCCCAGGGACACAGAGGCTCCCACTATCACACCTTCCCCACTATGATGGATTTTATCCCTCCAAACCACGAGCTCAAATAAACTTCTCCTTAAATTGCTTCTTAATAAGAATTTGGTCACAACAATGAAGAAAAAAATGTTTTAGCTTTTTTGACAATTGAATTAAAATGATTAATTCAGTGGTATAGGACTGAATATAGCCACAGATTTATGGAGCAATCTTCTCCATCTAGTTTTAAAAACATTGTCATGACCACTGTCATTGTCTTGTGTGGCTGTAACAAAATACTCGAGGCTGACTGCTTGTTATGTGACACTATTCTTAGGGAGACATCAACAAACGTCCTCTTATCCCAGTTGGGAAACCAATGACAGACCAAAGTCCAACTAGTGAACCAATGAGGTCATTGGAGTTACTTGCAGAAATTTGAGAAAGGATTACTTGTAGGAGCAGAAATGACTCAAAGACAGCTGCATCACCAAAGCCCACCCCAGCATGGGTCACAGCTCATGAAAGATGAACACCTAGAGCTCACTGCACAACTTTCAGGCAGATAAACAGATGAGGGAGTCTCTCTTTCAGGCAGCTCAGGTAGCCTGAGGTCTTCCAAGCAGTTCAGCTTGGCAGAGAATCTTTCCCCTTAGTCCTTACTGCATATGTATTTGGGAAGGAAGGGACCTAGTGAATCTAGTCTGTTTCAGAGACTTCCTGAAGTTTTTGAGTTGTTTACTTCCTGAGTTTAGCAAGCTTCTCTGCAGGATGGAGTGTTTTACCTCCCTGTTGAACATCCTGTGTCTTAAGGAACTTCCCTCCAAGATGCAGTGTTTTATACTGGAGGAAATTGCTATACAACACTGTTTTATAAAGAAAATAGGTTTCTTTAGCTCACATTTCCAGAGACCTAAGAAATGGTACCAATATCAGCCTCTGATAAGGATGCCAGGATAAATGCTATCACAGGGTAGGGACTCATGTAAAATAGGTCATGACATTTCCTATAACAAGGCTATCAGAGGTGTGACTTAAGAGTTTTTGATGGGCATGGATAGAGGGGGATACCATAGAGAGGGCTGAAAAGAGGAAAAAAAACAATATTAGGATAGTCCAGAGGGGTTCTTTACCAACTTGAGTTTTAAAAGATTGTCAGTGTTCTTGAGGCTCCATGACTGGGGGATATGATCTGGGTGCACTTCTTTAGTTTGAGAATGGTGTATCCAGTGACTGCAACCAGCCACCTTGACTGCAGATGGAGTACTTAGAACAACAGGGTAAGGTCCAGTCAAGTGAGCCTCAAACTCTGGAGCAGAATGTCAGCATACCCAAACCCAGATGGCAGGGACCACCGTTGCACCAGGCAAGTCACAGGGCTCTGCTGTCTCTGCCTAGTCCTCCTTCACACACACTTGTGACTCTCAGGGAGAGTGGACTGCAATGCCTGCAATGACTTAAAGAGATTGTGATTAGTTCCTTCAGCAATCCATTCTAATCCTAGTTTAGGAATTAATGGGGGAGGTCTTCCATACATAGTTTCAAAGGGGGTGATGCCTTTAATATAAGGGGTGCACCTGACTCACAATAGGGCAAACAGAAGGAGGCTTACCCAGTTCTCATGTAGAAACAGCTGAAATGGTTTAGTCACATCAGGCAATGTTAAGGCTGGGGCTTGGGTAAGGGCCTGTTTCAATCAGGTAAAGGCCTCATCCTCATAACTGTCCCACTTAAAGTCCTCTCCCGAATTGCTAGTGGTGGTGTACAAGGGTTTGCTAAATCAGCGAACCCAGGTATCCAAAGATGGCAATACCCAGTGCCCTCTCCCCCAGTTCTTACTTGCCACCTGTTCCTAGGGGTAGGAATACTTGATATTGCTTGTATTCTCCCTGTTTCCTGCAACCTCTTTCCTTCATGGATAGTATATCCCAAATAGGTCACACTGTTCTGACATTCCAGGGCCTTTTTGGCTGATACCTTATACCCTAGATGATCCAGTTTCCTTAGTAGGGCTTCAGTGGCTTGGGCACAGGTCTCCTCAAAGGCTGTGGCCAGAAGCAGGTCATCCACATACTGGAGGAGAGTCACTTCTGGATATGTCTCTCTGTAGGGAACAAAGTCTCGTCAAAGGGCCTCATTGAGTAGGGTTGGAGAGTTTTTGAATCACTGGGGTAGTCGAGTCCAAGTCAGCTGGCCCGTATAGGACCCATCAGGATCAGTCCACTCAAAGGCAAAGATAGGTTGGCTACACTCAGCTACAGGCAAGGTGAAGAAGGCGTCTTTAAGATCCAGGACAGTATACACCTGTCGTTCAGGCATCAGCTCGCTGAGCAAGGTATAAGGGTTGGGGACAGTTGGATATATAGTCTCAACCATCTTATTTACCTCCCTCAGGTCCTGGACCGGCCTGAATTCGCCTGTCCCTGGCTTGGGGATGGACAACAAAGGGGTGCTCCAGGCTGAGTGACAAGGTATCAGGATGCCTTCCCACCTGAGTAGGTTAATATGCTTTGCAATGCTTTGTCTTTCTTGTTGACTAATAGGGTATTGCCTGACCCAGATGAGGGTGGCAGTACTGGTTAATTGGATAACCAGCAGGGCCTGAGAATCTCACTAATCCTGGGGGGTTATCTTCAGCCCAAACAGTAGGAATGGTGTTTCTCCATCCCTCCAACCTCTGAGACTTTTGCCCTTTTGTAGTTTCATACAGTTGGTACTCCTCAGATACTGGACATGTCACTAGTACAGAAGGGGGTATAAGGTCCAGATCAATGGAGTCTCCCATGAATGAAATGTGAGTCTTTAATTTATGGAGTCTTGGCTCAAAAGAGGACAAGGATAGTCTGGTATCAAGACAAAGGAAAAGCCTAGGCCCGGTCCTTGTTCCTTGGCAGTTGTGACTGGGGCTGGACTTTTTCCTCTCTACAGGTACTCATTCTTCCAGTGGCCCCTTTCCTTACAGTAGGCACATTGGTCCTTTTCAAGCTTCTCCCTTATCTCCAACCTTCTATGGGGCCAGCTGGTACCTTGAGGAGGTCCAGGTTTCTGAGGCCTTTCAGATGGTTTTCCCCATGTTGCCGCCACCACCTTTGCTATGTCCTGTGCCACGGGGAGCTTCTCTATTTTGGTACACCTTTTGTGCTATTTCCTCCAGCTCAGAGATTAGCTTTCCCTCAAACCTTTCTAGCTTTTGGAGCTTTCTCCTAATATCCGGGGCCAACTATAACACAAAAGCCATGTTAATGGTCTTTCAGTTCTCTAGTGCCTCTGGGTCAATAGTTGTATAGAGGTGATAAGGATTATACAGTCTTTCTAAAAAGGCAGCTGGGGACACCTCCTTTCCTTGCAAGGTGTCACTCACCTTTGAAAGATTCGTGGGCTTCCTAGCTGCAGCTCTGATTCCCTGTAACAGAGTCTGGCAATACCAGTGTAAGTTCTCCCTACCATGTGAGGTATTAGAGTCCTGTTCTGGAAAGGCAGTTGGGAACACTTCCTCAATCTCCTCCTGTTCTGTAGCAGTCAGTCTTGTCCAAGGACAGAGAAGGCTGCTTCTCTGAGGACCCTGGCACGCTCCTAGGAAGTAAACAGAATCTGTAGAAGTTGATGGCAATCCTCCCAGGTGGGAAGGTGAGTGGTAAAGATGGAACTGAGGAGATCTATAAGGCCCTGGGGGTTTTCGGAGAAAGGGGGGTTCTGGGTCTTCCAGTTATACAAATCAGTAGTAGAAAAAGGTGTGTAGATTAGCAGACTGTTTAGCCTGGCCCAAGTACGTAGGAACTACCACCTTCCTAAGGGAAAGGATTGGGGCTGAACGTGAGGCTGATGGGGCCTCCCCTTGGTAAGAGGTTCCCACACAAGTGTGGGGAGGTCTAATCAAGACTTTCTCTGGTTTTATACGCTCCTGATGTACAGGCTGCGCACAAGGAGGGGTTCTGAGGAGGTCATCATCCCTGACAGGTTCTTGTAGAACTGGATATAATTTACAACAAGATCCCCCCTCTTCCACAGAGGCCCTCACTACAGGTAGAACCAGTTTTGGACCTCCTTCCAGGGGAGACCCAACCTTCTTCTCTGCCCCTTTACATTTATGCGGCCAAGCAGGGAGGTTTTCCAAGAGGTCTACCCAGGCAGCAATATATGGAATCTGTTCTGGATGATATTCAGCAGAGAACCTGTGAACAGCATAAGCAAAGTTTAAGTCAAATGAGCCCCCAGAGGGCCAGCCAATGGATGGAAACATCCGTCAATCCAATTTGCACAGCGTGTGGAGTCTCTGGGCTTCAGGCCTGAGCCCCATACCTCCTCCAGCTCTTTTCCTGAAATCTGAGAAATCAGTTAACATATATTCAAGAGGCCTAGAGGGCACAGAAGACTGAGACTGGCCCATAGTGATGAACAACAAAAAGCAGACCCGACAACAAAAGACTTAGACACAAAAACAAAGCCCAGGTGTCGGGGTCATCAAGACCCCAACCAGATCAGTCTCAGGGATGTCTCCTCTGACAGCCAATTAGGGGGATTAGTGCTGCATCCAGCTTCCCACCTATTACCAAGGCACCAATCCAGAAACCAGACTTGAGCTCAAAACTGAAAGAATGCTTTACCTAACCTCCTGTGGCACGTCAAACGACTCTGAAAGCAGAAGGCTGGGGCCAAGGAACGTCTCTCAGAGGCCTCCCCCAGCAGTTCCAGCCTCCAGGTTTCAGGTGATCTCGGTGGGACCTCCAAATGTAGGTTCCAAAATCAAGCCACACCATGAGGTCAAAGTTGAGGTAAGGGAGATTTATTTTATGGCCAGGCTGTCCCTGTACACAGGGAGTGCATACGGAGAGCAGCCGTGAAGGGAGTTTGCAAGAACCTTCTATACACACTTGGGTGGTTTGCAAAAGCAGGAATACAAGGGACCAATCATTATGGTTAGAACTCAAGTACATATTTGCATAAGTTAGTTAAAGTTTACAGTTGTTTTTCATCCTAAACAGGCCAATTAAATTGTTTTCCAACTGCCATAGAAAGCATCTTGGCAGGACATGTGGTCAATTCCAGGAACTCTGGTGTGCTGGATAGCTTTAGTGTCAACTTGACACACCTGGGTTGAGGGAGCCTCAGTTAGGGAATTTCCTCTATTGGACTGGCCTATGGCCATGTCTGAGGGGCATCTTCTTGATGACTGATGTGGGAGGGCCCAGCCCACTGTGGGTTGTGCCACCCCTGGGCAGGTGGGTCTATGTTGCATAAGAAAGCAGGCTGAGCAGGGGCCAGGGGAGCAAGCCAGTAAGCAGCATTCCTCCATGGCCTGTGTTCCAGCTCCTGCCTCCAGGTTCCTGCCCTGAGTTCCTACCTTGGGCTCCCTGATGAACTGTGACCTGGGAGATGTAAGCTGAATAAACCCTTTCCTCCCCAAGTTGGTAGTGGTCAGAGTGTTTTGTCACAGCAATGAAGAAACAAACTAAGAGAGAAATTGGTACCAGGAGTGGGGTATTGCTGTGACAGACCTGACCTTAGTGTTTTGGGGACGACCGTGGAAGTGTTTCGAACTTTGGGCTGGAAAAGCCATTGTGTGCTCAGAGTTTGTTGCAGTGGAGCTTGGAACAGTTATGCTGAAAGAGTTGTAGATGATGGAGGCCTGGCTTGTGAAGCTTCAAAGGGAAGTGGAGACC
>NW_008348662.1:1984861-1987620 GCF_000622305.1 Nannospalax galili | reverse complement strand
AGCTGGGGCTGAAGAATCAGCTGTAAGTAACAAGAGACCAGCATCACTGTGGTGAATTCTGGGAGGTATTTCCTCAGGGTCAGCACACAGAGAGGACTCGCACCTCTATTTCAAGCTGGAAGCAGGACTTGGTAATGTGTAAGAGTCTCCTGCATGGTTCTGGTGTTGAAAGCGTGAAGGGGTCACAGAGAGCAGCTGAGGCTTGGCAGTCTGAGAGGCCAGGAAAGGCCATAGGTGAAAGTGTCACTTCAGTTGCAGCAAAGACCCCAGGATTGAAGGGGTCATGGAGAGAATCTGAGGCTTTGCACCCCAAGAGGCAAGAAGAGGCCATTGGTGAAGGTGTAGCCTCAGTTTCAGTGGAGACTCCAGCTTTTTGGAGATGCCGGGACCATGGGACGACTAACAAGGACAGCAGTAGGTGTGGAATGGAGCTGGCCTGGGTCTGCGAGATGAGCCGAGTGTGCTGTGGACTGCAGAGTCAGAGAAGTGGAGCTGCCAGTACCCTTTGGAGCCAGAAGATCGTGAGTGAATCCCAGATGTCCAGCCTCGAGCTACTTTGCTGGACTTTGGTTTTGCTTAGGTGTGCCCGATTCTTGCATTTTAAATGAGACAGTACCTGTTTTGGATTTTACAGAAGCTCACCCACAGTTGAGACTTTTAAAAGAGACTATGGACTTTAAAGTGTTTGAATTTAAGGACTATGGGGTTTTTAAGGTTGTACTGTCTTAGGTTGTGATATTAACATCATATCTTGGGGACAGAAATTGGAAAGTTATGGTTTAATAGTGATGTTTGTGTGTCAAGTTGACAAGGGATCAATTGTGCTGGATAGCTTTAGTGTCAACTTGACATAGCTGGGTTGAGGGAGCCTCATTTGGGGAACTGACTCTATTGGACTGGCCTGTGGCCATGTCTGAGGGGCATCTTCTTGATGACTGACGTGGGAGGACCCAGCCCACTGTGGGTGGTGCCACCCCTGGGCAGGTGGGTCTATGTTGCATAAGAAAGCAGGCTGAGCAGGGGCCAGGGGAGCAAGCCAGTAAGCAGCATTCCTCCATGGCCTGTGTTCCAGCTCCTGCCTCCAGGTTCCTGCCCTGAGTTCCTACCTTGGGCTTCCTGATGAACTGTGACCTGGAAGATGTAAGATGAGTAAACTCTTTCCTCCCCAAGTTGGTAGTGGTCAGAGTGTTTTGTCACAGCAATGAAGAAACAAACCAGGACATCTGGCCAATTCCAGGAACTCTTGACCCCTGCAGGGTGGGGGGTAGTTTCAGGAAACTGGGAAATAACTAGCCAGGTCATGTAAGGTGACAAAATGGACATCTTCTAGTCAGGGGCCTGGTACACTGAGGAGGGAGTCTGTGAAGGCAGAAGCTATGAAGTGCATTACATAAACATGTCCTGTGCTTCCCCAGACACCACCAATACTTACAGGTGGGTATTCTCACTGGTTTCTGTATCTTTTGTGTAAATGGATTCCAATGGGGAAAACTGAGAAAGTCCACATCAGATCCCACCTCAGGGTGAAGGTCACAGGGACCTAAGGTGGGAGACGGTCAGATGGAGAAGAAATATGGAGTGAGATCCGGGAGGAGCACCTGGATTCTCCTAGGCAGAAAAATGGGGCTCAGGATAAAGCCAAGTGTCCTGAATTCCAAGGACAGAGAGGCTCCAGATGACTTCTATGTAGGTTATAAAAAAAAATTGTGAGTCTAAAAGGCAGTTTCTTACTCAGTGTAGGAATCTTCTAGCTCATGAAAATGTCCTCCTCATTATCAGTTCTCACTGGGCCTTATCTTACTGAAGCCACTGTGGCTCACTGTCAGTGAAGCAAAGGTTCTTTCTGGTCAGTTCTGTGATCATCTGCAAGGCATATTTCCACCTCTGATGTGTTGCCTTGGACTGGTAATAGTGCAAAGCAGAAGACAGGAGTGGCTGAAGAAGAAAGAAGTTCCATCTTTGCTAGCAGTGGCCTTTCTGGAGCAGGCAGGGTCTGCAGCATTGGCTGGGGCCTTCTCCTGTTTGCCTCCACTCTCTCCTGCACTCTGTAACCAGCCCACATTCTTAAATTTCCCTTATGGTGTGATTCTAGCATTTCTTAGTTGCTTTGCTGAAAAGTCACTTTAAAAACAAAACAAAAAAAAACCCCATTCTTAAAAGCAAATTATACCTATGAACTCCTGAGTTAAGATGGTATTTTATTGAGGATTCCCTTATATTGTGATTATTTAATACACAATCTGCCCTGCTGGGGATAGGAGCAAATATATATATTGATGGGGGGTCGGGGAGGGGAGATGCATTTTCTGAGACACATTTGGCAAAGTAAATCCAGCTTCTTACAAGTAAAGAATGTAATGAATTTTCCTCTATTTTTAGTTACACATAAATCCATTTAATAGGTTTGAGTTCAAAACACCATATTTGTCGTGGTCTGGAGTTAAATCCACAGGACAATTTGAAGAGACAGCATATTTGTCTAATATTATGTATCAAGAATCCCCAAGCAGGACAAAATTTGCAAGTTTGGGGGTTGTAGAAACCCCAGAACTGAGGACCTCAAATTGCTCAGATATGGAATGGAAAGAATTCCTCTTAGCTCTCTTTGAAGCAGGTCAGGGGAACAAAATACCCAGAGTTTTAGTATCTTTTTAGTATCTGCCTAGGATATATGAGAAGTGATGATTTTGAGCTCAGCCCTTAGGGAATTTAAATGAAGACCATAATAAAGCAGGGAGAGAGAGAGAGAGAGAGAGAGA
>NW_008348662.1:1955633-1984778 GCF_000622305.1 Nannospalax galili | reverse complement strand
GCTAGGGGAGCTGGGGAGTATAGGAGACACTGTGTGAGAGAGAGAGAGAGAGAGAGAGAGAGAGAGAGAGAGAGAGAGGAGAGAGAGAATATTGAAATGAAAGACAAAGAAAGGGAAGCATTAGAAGATTAGTGTAATTGTCAGAATCAAAGTATCCTTATTTGAGAATTTAATTCTTGCAAAGTCTTAACACAGAGAGCCCTTGCCCTAAACAATGCATATGGCAAGGCTTATATAGAGTGAGAGAGGTGAGCCCAACATTGGCAATCAAAGAGATGACAGAGTAAACAACATTAACAAGGAAGGTTAAGGTCATGGTCAAAGCTAAAGGGCTATACCACATCCTGAGCTTGAAAGGAGGCAGAGGTATTGGAGACTGGAAAAGTGAACAAGAAAAGGCAATGTTGTTGACCTCAGAGGTTAAAAAAAACCCCAAAAGCCAAAGGACAGCATGTGAGTAACCTCAGAATACTGTGGTATCTGTAAGAACACTGGGGTTAGCAGCTGAGGAAATATGGAAAGGACAGGGAAGACCAAGGGATCAGTGGACTCACCTTCAGGTTGCTGGGGTTAAAGAGCTCTACTTGTGGTACTCTTACTTCAGCCAGAGAACTTGAATGAAGGAAAAGCATCCCAGTTCAGATTGTTATCGTCTAGAGGTCTCCTCATCTAGGCATCATCTTTGCTGGATAAGCAGAGTTCAGAGACTCTATGGATCTGGGATGTGCTGCCATCACTAGTTAGTGAATTACCTGCAAGCTCACTTCCTGTAATACCCACCAAGCTGACTTTGCTAAACATAGCTAGTGTTCGCTGTATTGCTGGTGAACAGTTCCATCCTGTCACTTCCAGCTCCCTTTGCCCCTGTCCAAACCAGGTTATATCCCCGAGGGCCTAGCAAACAGCCCAAAGGCAAAGGGATAGTGCCCTATCATTACTTGATGTTCTTTGTTTCCTAAAGCACCTGGACATGTTCTTGCTGTGTCCTCTTTTAACCTTCAGTGAACAAGTGAGATGCAAATACTCATCTTAATTTACTTTTTGAGAACTCAAGCCACAAAGAAGCCCCGACACTTCTAGGGTCAAAAGCCCTGCAATAGACCACAGGTCCCTGGACTCCACATCTGACAGAATTGCCACAGTGCCACCCCAATCAGTGGTGTGTAGACCTTCTGTTGGCATGGTTTTAAGTATAATATTCATTTGGAATGCATATAACAGATATAAATTACTCATTTTAATCTTCTGTATACTTAAAAATACAATGTACAGAGAATATCCTCCATGAGTCTGCCCTGTATTAGCATAAACCAATAGAGAAATAGAAATCAGTCAAATTACCCAAGTTAAAACACTTAAAATTTTTTAAAAATATTTTGTTTATGTGCATCTGTGTGCACATGCACACACACACACACACACACACACACACACACACACACACACACAGGGGCGCCTATGGAAGCCAGAAGAGTTTTGGATGCCCCGGAGCTCGAGTAATAGGCAGTTGTGGGTGCTGGAATCTGAACTTGGGTCCTCTACAAGAGCAGCAAGCACTCAACTGCTGAGTCATCTCCCCATCCCCCAAACACTTTTTAATATATTCTGTTATCAAAGCCTTTTAAAAGGACTTTTGCTAGGGGCTGGAGAGATGGCTCAACATTTAAGAGCACTGGTTGCTCTTAGAGAGGACCTGGTTCAGTTCCCAGCACCCACATGGCAGTCAGCAACTTTCCATAACTCCAGTTCCAGGGAATCAGATGCCCTCTCTGACCTCTGTGGGCATCGAATAACACAGGTGCACTTATATCCATGCAGGCAATACACTCATGCACATACAAAATAAAAATAACAAAATATATTTTTAAAAGGACCTTTGCTACCTTCAAGGTTTGGTATGTATGTTTTCCTGTTGTTTTCTGTCAGGTGTGTTGAGAACACAACACAAAATGTAATTTATTGACAAATGTCTAATTGCACAATACTGTGCATTGTAGGTGTTTAGAAGGTGTTCACCGCACATTCAACATAACAGCACCACCCTGACTACAGGATATGTCTGTGGGTCCATTTCTAGTTATAAGTCTATGTCCTTTCTGGCCCGTAGGTGTCTGGCTCATAACAGGGGAGGCAACAAAATATACAAGGAGAATCGTGGTCTCATCTTTCAGCCAGATGTTTCACTCCATGCAAAGTACACTCAGGCTTTAAAATTTTTCCATGTAAACCATAGTTGGGGATCTGCTCCAAATTTTACATTCTAAACCTGTATGGTGTGAATGACAGACAGCTGAGTCCCTCTCAATCTATCGTTATTTGAGTCTCTAAAGTTCAGAAATCAGCCCCTTATCAATTGTTCTTTCTGTAATGCGTGGAAGAATTCAGTCTCCATAAATGTTTGTTTTGTATGCATAAACAGAAAGACTGAACAATCCAAATTTCACTTAAGAAAATTATGCTTTGGGAAGAAGGTAGGTATGAAAATTTTCTGTTTAATTCAGAAGAGTGGGAAACCTAAAATGATCACAAAGGGGGTTTCCATTGCCTCCCTATATTAGTGAAAACATCCACATATATCTTTATAGATGCCAAATGCTAGCTAATATGCTGTTGCTGAAAGCAAAGCAAAAATAAACTGTTGTGATCTGATCATGAACTGTCCAGGTAGGCTTTTGCATCTGAACATTTGCCCTCCAGCTGGTGGTGCTGTTTTCAGAAGTGGTTACTTTTCCGTTCTGATAGAATATACTAAAAACAACTTAGGGGAGAAAGGGTTTGTTTTGGCTTACATTTCCAGAGGAGATACAATCCATTATGACAGTGAAGGTGTGGCAGCAGAAGTATGAGCCCCACCCCTCAGCAGTCAGGAAGTAGAGGAACAGGAAGTCAGAGCAGAGGCAAGGTTATAAACCTAAAAAAGCCCACCCCCAGTGGTGTACCTCCTCCAAGACTCCACCGCCTAAAGACTATGGATCTTCCTAAACAGAATCATCAGAAGGAGCCCAAGTGTTCAAATGCATGAGTCTACAGGGGACATTTCTTTTTCAAACCATAACAGGAAGTTATAGAGCTTTTAAGAGGTGGGACCACAGAGGACAAAGTGGAACACTAGGGGAAGGCTTTGAGGTTTTATAGCCCAGCCTTGCTTCCTGGATGCCCTCTGTTTCCTGATCTGCTAGGATGTAAGCAAGCAGATACTTCATGCTCCTGCCACAACAGAGCTGTCCACTTCTATGCCTTCCGTCCATGATGGACCATGTCCCTTCCAGTCACCCTCTCCTCCCTTAAGTTGCTTTCATCAGCAGATAGATAGGCATTTTGTCACCACAATCAGAAAAGTAAATAATACAAATCAAAACCTCCAAAGCCAGACATAGTGGCGCATGCCTTTAATTCCAGCACTCAGGAGGCAGAGGCAGGTGAATCTCTGTGAGTTCAAGGCTAGCCTGGTCTGCATAGTGAATTCCAGGCCAGCTGGGGCTACAGGAAGACCCTGTCTCAAAAAGACCAAAACCCACAAATCACTGAGGGCCCTGGGTTTGATTTTGACTCTCACTGCTGACTATTGAGATCCATTGTCTTGGTAACTAAAGATGCACCCCTGATTGATAAAGGGTAGCTGGCTCCATGGATGCATTTACATGGATAATAACTGGAAACAGGGAAATAACTTTCACATATATACAAATAACTGATAAATCAACCAAGACAATCTCTCCAAAATCTCTAAATAAAACTAATTGAAAGCTATACTTCCTTCCCTATATCAGCCTCAGCTCAAGGATGACCTCTTAGACTCTGCATCAGTTGTCCTGTCTGTCCTCCACCCAGAACTCATCTCAGCTCCATTCTGTTCAAGCCCCAGGAAGCTAACTTCTGAAAAATCACACCTTTAGCACCTAAGTCATCATTGATTTCTGGTTGAGCTCAGCCAGTGGGAAAGACTGGCTAGAGGTTGGAAGGCAGGAAGAAAGAGAGAGAACTTAGGGTGTTTCTTTTTTACCCTCTCCAACTTTTACTGTCAAATCTGTCATTGTAACCAGGCTCCACAAATCTGGCTCACATCTTCTCCAAAAATATTCCTCTTCCTGTATGTTAACTCCATTCTGTAGTTAGAGTTTAGATGCTTCCAAAGACCCACATATTAAAGGCTTGGTTGGTAGTCAGTGGTACAACTGGGAGGTAATAAAACCTTTAAGACATGTGGCCCAGTGGAAGAAAGATCCTTGGAGGAATGCCCTTGGATGTGATAGTGAGATCCTCACCCCTTCCTCTCTTTCTCTTTACTTCCTGGCCTCCATGAAGTGAACAGACCTCTTCTGCCGCAAACTCCCACTATGATGTCTGCGTAACCAAACCCCCCACAGGACAAAGCCAAGCAATATGGACCAAAATGTGAGCCACATTATATATTCTCTCCTTTTAAGTTGCTTATCTCCAGTGCTTTGTCACAGCAATGGAAAGATGACTGACACATACCAGAGGAGACAATGGCTTCCTTTGTTGCAATAACATCCCTTATTGGTTACTGAAATTTCCCAAATATCTGGTTCCTTCATTGACTTTTCTTTGTTGGAATTATTTGGCATGAATCCTGTTTCCTCTGGGAACTTGACTGATACAGATTCACTTAAATGCTGTCTCCCCACAGTTCATGTGTTGGAAAGATAATCCCAAAGGCCGATATTAGTGGTATTTGTATGTTGGGATTTTTGGAGGAATTTAGGGTTAAATGAGGTCATGATAGCCGGACCCCTATTATAGCATTAGTGGCTTTACAAAAAGAAAGACCCGAGCTGGCGCTGTAGTCTATTTCATCACATGATGTCCTTCACTGTGTTTTTGTTGTTGTTGTTGTTGTTGTTGTTGTTGCTGTTTTGTCTTTTTGAAGCAGGGTCTCCCTGTAGCCCCAGCTATCCTGGAACTCACTATGTAGACCAGGCTGGCCCTGAACTCACAGAGATCCACCTGCCTCTGCCTCCCAAGTGCTGGGACTACAGGCATGCGCCACCATGCCCAGACTTCACTGTGTTTTTGATGCAGCAGGAGGGCTGTCCCCGAATGGCAAGCAGTCATTGGTGCTTGCTTTAAGACTTTCCAGCCTCCAAAACTGAAGGCCAGATAAATTTCCATTCTTTAATGATCTGAATTACCAACATCACTATTCTTGTGCTTTGGGCCACTTAAGTAAAATGAGGGCCACCTGTACATAAGCATGGAAGAGTACAGCAGTCAAATAACTGAGCTATCTTCTATGTGGTTAAGGGTGGGTAACATATACAGTGTGGATACGCTGATGATTTTTGTCCTTGGCAGGATGGCATGAGATAGTATGAAATTTCATCTGGCTACTCTGAACAACATATAATTTGAAGCTTGTGAGTTGTTTATTTCTGAAATTTTCCATTTCATACTTTTCAGTCTGCAATTGACCTTACTTGGGTAACTGGAATTTTTAAATCAAAACTGTAAGGAGAGAATAGGGTGTTTTTTTTTCTTTTATAAGTTTATGATAAAGTTTGTAAAATCTTTTTTAATATTATATTTATTAATTTTTATTTTATGTGTATGAATGTATTGCCTGTATGTATGTGAGGGCACCCATATCGGCACCCATGTCCTGCAAAGCTGAGGATGTCAGAAGAGGGCTTCAGTTTCCCCTGGAACTGGAGTTAAGGATAGTTCCTAGCTGCTATGTGGGTTCTGGGGATCAAACCTGGGTCTTCTGCAAGAGCAGTCAGTGCTCTTAACCACTTAGCCATCTCTCCAGCCCCAATGGTGTGTTTTCTAACTGGACAACGGGGAATGAGGGTTTTCTGCAAAAGTTTTCTTGCTGATTAAAAGTCCTATAAGAAAAAACACCTCCTGCTTCTCTCCTTGTGGATATAGCATCCTGGCTGCCATTTGGGGGACCAAAATGAAAACGAGTCTCTAAAGACAATTTATCAGTAAAGCAGAGCCACCAGAAAAAAACTAGAGAACTACATCCACACCAAGGTCATTGGGCTAATGAAGTAACCAGGCCAAGCCTTCCTCCTACAACTTCTAATTATGACAGCTAGTGCAGTTTTTTATGGCTGGCCCATTGGGAGTTGGGTTTTCTGGTAATTGCTGCAGGAACCATCTGGAATGAGCTACAAGGTATGGAGCTTGAGCTGAGGTCATGGGGAGCCACTGAGGGGTTTTAGGGAAAGAAGTGTGCTCTGTAGATCTAACTTTTAGAAAGCTTGTACTGGCTGTAGTGAAAACAAATGATAGGAGTCAGTTAAAATTAGAGTAGAGGACAGCATGTTGTTTCATTTTGTCCCTAAAACTGCAACTTCTTTGAGCAAGTTTTCAGTGAATGTGGTATGTTGCTCTGGTCATCTCTCCTCTCACTGCAGGAGCACCTGGGGTTGGCTCCCCAGAGTTACAAAGGTTTCCAGCCACAAATTGCCAGTTGATATTTTCTGGGTTTTTTAAAACTTTTCTTTTCTTTTCTTTCCTTTCCTTTCTTTCCTTCCTTCTTTTCCTTCCTCCCTTTTCTTCTCTCCCTCTTTCCCTTGTTTTCAGTTGGCAATTGTCCTTAGGTAACTTCCTTCCTTCCTTCTTTCCTTCCTTTCCTTTCTTCCTTTCCCTCCTTCATTTCCCTCCTCCTTTTCCTCCCTCCCTCCCTCTCTTCTTCCCTCTATTTCTCTCTTCATTTCTTATTTCTTTCCTCCTCTCTCCCTCTCTCTCTCTTTCAGGAAACAGTGCCATTAAAGCTAAGCTAAAGTAGAGGACTTTTTCCTTTTCTGTGTGTTTCTCATCTGCCTACGAATTCTTTGTCACATTGACTTTACTTACAAAACAAATGTCCAAAAAATTGTTAAGAATTTGAAACAAGTAAGGACATAACATTATCCCGATTCCATCCCCCCTCCTCCTGAGCCTGGGTGAGACTCTGGGAACCCGCATAGAAAATGTAGTCAGTCCCTGTTAAGCACCAAGAGTGTTAAGCTTTGAGGTGCCCAGTGAGCTAAGAAGGCAGATATTGATGAGGGCACCTAGAAGTGGTATTAACTGCATTCTAATTATTTGAGTGAATTTATAATTACAATTTGTTGTAATTTATATTTTATGCACTTCTATCTACATTTTATTTCCCAGTAATGAATTGCAACTGAATGATAAAGATAAATGCATCATGTGTGGGGCCAATGAACTTTGTAGATTCCAGTCTCCTAGGACCTTTCCCTTTGTTCCTATGATTATCCTAAGGTGTTTCAGTACTCTCTCTCATTCATTCCCTCCCAGTACCCCAACAGCAATTTAAATGCAAAGTCCCAGGCTGCATGCTTCTTTATGATGCTGTAGTAATCCAAATAAACACATCACAGTTGACAGAAAAATTAGCAGGTTAACCCAAAGCATTGATAGACCAAAAAAATTGCTATGTAAGAACACACAAACAAATCTCAATACACAGCAATGTCTATTCTGCTCCCTCTTAACTAAAAAGAACCCTCTGTACTAGCTGCATATAAGCCTTGTTCTTCGCTGAAGGACCAGGAAAATCCCCCTCTTTGGGGGCCCCCGTGGTATGTCTTTTCCATGAGTGGCAGCAGCAAGTCTATCGTTCCTGCCTAAAGGGTTCTCCTCTCTTCCTGTGTCTGCTGACCAAATGGTCAATTGGCAACTTCAAAATAAAGGGCCTGGACTGCAGCAGAGCCTTCCTTTGAGTGATCCATGCACAAATGTAACACCACTATGCTTTGTCAATACATCTCATCATTTCTAAGACACATACTTATTTTAACATTTCTAGAATTAAGATATCTGTTTCAATCAATGACATCTTATGTTGTTTGCTAATGGTCATGGTATGATGGTTATTACCTGGGCAGGCATTGGCATAGAAAGCACAAGTACCAAAACGTGCAAAGTAGAGATCAGCTACCTGGATGAAAATCCCATGAAGCACTGTGCTAATGCCTACCAGCTAATAAGTTGCCAAGACGTGGTAGGAAGGTGAGAGACCAGGCATATTTAACAACATTTCCAAAGCAAGAGCCACACTTTGCCTAACTCTACAGAAAGAATGTCAACCTAGAAGAATGGCACCAGACTTTTGAGAGTTCTTTACAAATGCAACATCAGAGGCTAGAGAGGTGGCTCAGCTGTTAAGAGCACTGACTGTTCTTGCAGAATACCTGGGTTGAAATCCCAGCACACACACAGCAGCTAACAGCAGTCTGTAACTCCAGTTCCAGGGGATCTGAGTTCTTCTGTCCTCTGTGGGCACTGCACGACACAGATGTTCGTACATACATGCAGGCATAACACTCATACACATAACTTTTTTTAAAAAAATTTTAATGTGGTATCACTGGTGAGCTTGGTGGGTCTACAACAGAGAACAGGACACGGGGTGGGAAATACGATCTTCTCTGAGCCCCGAAGTGAGTCAAGAAAGTTAGGCCGAGTATGAAGACCCTTCAGGAATGGCTGAAACAGTCAGTTATACTTACTTTCTATTTCTACAATATTTCAAGAATATGGAAACACTAGAATTAATTACTTTAGTTACCACTGAAAGAACAAATACTAAATGGAAAATATTAGTGAAGATTTAGAGAAATAGGAATGCTTGTCTATTGGGGATAGAAATACAAAATAGTAAGACCACTGTAGAAAGTAATATTCAGTTTATCAAAATATTAAATATAGACTTACCATGTGGGCTAGCAGTTTCCCCTTCTGAGGCTGTACCCAGAAGAATTAAAAGCAGGAACTCCGCAGATACATACATACTTATGTCTGTAGTAATATTATTCACAGTAGCTAAAAGATGGAATAATCCTTACTTTTCATCAGATGAATGCATAAGCAAAATGTGTTATAACTATATAATGGAATACTATTTAGTTTCATAAAGAAGGAAATTTCGAGACAGCTACAAAGGGTAGTTACTATGTTCTCCAAGTGTGACAATTCCGTCACTCCATTGATGCAATGTGGTTGAACCGTAGAGATCCTGTAAAGTGAAGTAAGCCAGCCACAAATGGATAAAAACTGTACGATTCCACTTTCATGGCATATCTGGAATGCAAAAATTCACAGAGAGGGAGAGAACAAAACAGTGTTTAGCAGAGGCTGGGGAGGGGGGCAAGATGGAGAATGCCTATGTTAATGGGCACGGAGTTTCAATTTGGGAAGATGTAAAGGTTCTGGAGGTGGAGGGTGTTGATTGCCACACAGTGCATACATTCTTAATGCCACTTAACGAAATGCTTAAACATGCTGGAGTTTCATGCTACATATTTATACAGCAGTAAAAGTAACCATGTCTTATTGAGCCAATGCAAACTCTCTTAGCAGCATAAAAAGAAGACTCTTAAATGATAAGGCATGCTTCCAGAGTTAACTGAGAGCATCTTTCTTCTTTAGTGGTTTATAAAATAATATCACATTGTTCAGTCAGGGCATCCCAGATTTGTGAACTGTGGCCACAGATCTTCCTTCAACTTTTCCCCCTGTATGCAAAAGTCCTAGTTAGAGTTTCAGCTTTGGTAAGGAAGAGTTGTACCTTGCAACGTCAGCCCTGATCAATGGTGAAGATTTGCTCCATGGCCAGCTTGATTCTAGGATCTGGGGTTAGAAATCTCTCTCTGCCATCAGTGTAGTATATGCCTTTGTTTCCATTTGGGGTGAGTGTACTCATGCCATGGCTTGTGTGGAATTCAGAAGATGGTTTTTCTTCTTTCACCATGTGAGTTCTGTTGATTGAATCAGGTTGTCGGTCTTGGTGGGAAGTTCCGTACCCACTGAGCATCTTGCCAGCCCCATATGGTTTCTAAATTAGGTAAAAATAATCCAAAATACCTAGGTAGCACTGGCCATGATTACACACACCTGCAATTCCAGCACTGTGGAGGCTGTCAGAAAGATTGCAGATTGGGGGCTGGAGAGATGGCTCAGCGGTTAAGAGCACTGACTGCTCTTGCGGAGGACCCAGGTTTGATTCCTAGCACCCACATGGCAGCTATGAACCATCCTTAACTCCAGTTCCAGGGGAATCTAAAGCCCTCTTCTGACCTCTGCGGCGTTGCACAACACAGGTGTACTCACATACACGCAGACAATACACTCATACACATAAAATAAAAATAATAAATAAAAAGAATATTAAAAAAAAGAAAGATTGCAAATCGGAGGCCAGCCTAGGCTACACAGTAAATTGGAGGCCAGCTTGGGCAACTTAGTGATACTCTGTCTCTGAAAGGCAGGAATTGAGAGAGAGAGAGAGAGAGAGAGAGAGAGAGAAGAGAGAAATCCAGCCTATGTAGAATTGTAAGCTCTGGGACAGGAATCTGAAGAGCAAGGTTCTATTATAAATCTGTACTGGGCAAATCCCTATTCCCTCATTTGGAATGTGTGATGCTTGAATTAAACTCCAGGCATCCCTAAATGCTTCTCTATGTTCCTGAAAATAATCAAAGGGAAGCATCATCAAATATGACAGAGACACTGTGTATGTGCCGCCAAATAGGTCCCTTTCTTTACAGCAGAGAGCTCAGCCATGCATCTCAGCATCCTGGTCAGAGAAGCAGGCAAGTGCCTGAGTTCTGACCAAGGGAGCATTACTAGATATTCTGTGTGCATGCTCTGGCCTCACCCTGGAACCTCTCAGGACAGACTGTCCATTCTCTGGGTCCTTCTTTGGTGCCATGGGTGATCATGGGTTAAAGATGGTTATACCATGGTGGAAAGTGCTTAGCTTCTGTACCTGTGCCCAACCCATTGGAATGTGGTGATTTGAGCAAAAACTACATGGTCATCATTTTAAATTTTGTTCTGTTTTTGTGACTAATTTACCTTGTATAAAAACAAAGAGCAAATGTGTGTTCAGTTAGAATTCTTCAAATATTGGAAAGATCAGAAAGATGAGGTCATTGGAGTAGGCTCTAAAGACCCAGACAGAAAACAAAAGAGACTTTTCAGTCCTAGTAGATGCATAAGAATTCATAATTTAGAAGTCTCAATATAACTTATTTTCAGAGCTTAAGAAATATTTGATATTATAACTATCCCTAAGTCCTAACCCCCTGAATCCCCTGAAATACACCCAAAGATTCTATATACCGTGCAATAGTATTGCCAGGACATCTGAACATAATTCTGGATAGATCCAGTAACATGGAAACAAAGTATACATCACTGTAAGGAAGCCAAGTTAGTGTGGAGCCTAGGTGTGTAGACCGAGCAGGCACTGAATGTCAGTGTTAGCCTGAAACTGCCTTCAGTTATGTAAACAGCAAGAAGAGAAGAGAAGCAAAGGCTAGGCAAAGGTGATGAGAACCCCACAGGTGGGGCTTGCTAGGGTCCTCCCAGGCAGGGGGTAGATGAACTCTGTGACCCACACTGCAGTTAACAAGAGCTTTGGTGCTGTTGGGGGAGGGCCACCTGCAGCAAGACCTATTGGAAGAACTTGCCCACCCAAAGCTGGGTCACTGGGTTCATCCTCAGGGCCCCAGGAAGGATGTAGGGAAGGGATAGAAATAAAGGAGAGAATGCAGGAGTGAGGGAAGGAGGGAGGGAAGGAGGGAGGGAGGGAAGGAGGGAGGGAGGGAAGGAAAGAGATGGAGAGAAGGAAAAGAGAAGGGAGAAGGGAGGGAGGGAGGGAGGGAAGAAGGGAGGGAGGCAGGGAGGGAGGGAGGGAAGTCAAGAATTGGCTTGACCTAAGCATCCTAAACAAGTACCCAACTCTCAATATTTCAGGAGAAAATACCCCCAAAGGTCAGCTGACCCCTTGTCTATGAGCAGTTGATTGAACAAAAGTAAAAATGATCAACACTTAGCCAGAAAGCAAACCAAGCTTCTGAACTTCTGTAGCTTCCAGAAGGGATTTCAGTCATCTATACTTGGAAGCTTTCACTTTTGAGGGCATTTTATTCTAATGTCCATGAGGAGCAACAATTGTGCAATGATTATCCTCAGCTAAAAGTGGGAAATGGGATAGGGGGAGTAGATTGGGACCAGGCAGGGGGCATGGATGGTATTATGGTCCAGATTGGCAGCAACCCTCCCCCAGTGCAGTAAAGCCCAACAAGACAGGCCCCAGGGGCCTCTTGAAAACAGGAGTTGAGTCAGCATGAGTCAACATAGTCTGTCCTCCCCCCACAGTCAGTATGAGTCAGCATAATCTGTTTCTATTTTTATCCTCTCTCCGAAGCTTTTTGTTTTTTTTTTTTTTTGATCTTTTTGAGACAGGGTCTCCCTGTAGCCCCAGCTGTCCTATGTAGACCAGGCTGGCCTTGAGCTCACAGAGATCTGCCTGCCTCTGCCTCCCTAGTGCTGGGATTAAAGGCGTGTGCCACCACGCCCAGCTGAAGCTATTTTTATCCCCCACCACCCCCCATAAAAGCCTCCAGTCAGCGACTTGTGAGCTGGTGGCTTCCTCACTCCCAAGCTGAGAGCCATCCCATGTGATCTTCCAAATAAACCATGCCCTGCTGGAGTTCTTGTCTGTGTCTCAGTTTACCTATCAGATGGTGCCAAAACCCGGGATGCCACCTTTGGAGATTATGTGCACACCACTGATTTGGCTTTAAGATACATCCTGACTCTCTTTCCTCTATCTCTCTCTGTTCTCTCTTTCTCTCCCTCTCTCTCTCTCTCTCCCTTCTCAACTTCCCTGTTTTCTTCCTTTCGATTTGACTCGGCAGAGGTCGCTCCCAGATCAAAACTCTGGGCAGCACTGGTGTCCTCGATCATTGAGTGTCCGGCATGGTTACTGTGTCTGCCTAAGCCCACCTGAGGGATAGACCTGCCCCTCCATCACTCTCAAACCCTTTCTCTTAGAGTTTCCCAGTCTTAGTGACTAGTTCTCCTAAAGGAGCACAGACCTTTCCCAGCCTGCTGAAAGGTTTTCCAGCTATGTGTTACGACCGGGGGACCCAGAGACCTTAGCAGCCTACTACCTAGCAGGGAGTGCAGGCCTCTTGTCTCGAGTTCATATTAATGTTCGGTGTAACCCTTTTGAACTTTGGCTCCGCAGATCAGAGTTTCTCTTTTCCTTGTTCTACTCATACTCTCTGGAACTCTTGAGAGGGGGCCGACCCCGCAAAGGCATGGGCTTGACCTGAAGCATGGCCAAAGGCTGGTCCTAAGGCTGGGTAAAATGGGGAAGGCAGACCCTGGAAGCGTCCACTCCCCTCCTTTACCGCTCAGAGCCTTTCACTAAGCCTCAGACTCTCTCTCTCTCCCTCTCTTTCCTCATTCCCCGCACCTCCCCTTCGCTTTAGTTTCTTGTTTCTTGCACTCGGCGATTTGGAGCTTTTCTCTCACTCCCACCCTCCCCGGGCTCCTCTTCCCTCAGCTTCCACTGGGTCTCGCTCTTTCCCCTCTCTGGTGATTGCAGGACGCTGCCTCCAGGGACAGGGAACATGTTTTCCGGCCTCCATCAGTAAGGGATGCCTTACTTGATGATCTGTCCCTCATGCTCTCTCACTTGGCATGACCCGCAGCCTATGTCTCTGATCCTCCTTCTCCCTCCTGCCTTTCTTTTCCTTCTATCTCTCACCTTTCTGCCTGGAATCCTAGGTGCCATCTCAGACTCCACTTCTCTGGGTGAGCAGATTCTCATCGTCTCCTTCTCCTACTTGCTCAGTTCCTCCTCTATTTTCTTATCGATGTCCACCTGATCTGCCACTATGGGAACCTCTCAGTCTAAACCTAAAGGTCTCACACCTCTCACTTGCTCACGTCTCTAAAGCAATAAGAACTTTCAGACACAACAGGCCAAAACACTTAAAGTTTCTGTGCACCACTTCCTGGCCACAGTATAAGCTAGACAATGACTCTGGCTGGATGCAGGAACCCTAGACTTCAACATTTTCCGAGATCTGCATAATTTCTGCCAGAGTAGCGGCAAAAGCTCCAAGCTCCCCTATGTCTAAGCCTTCTTTGAACTTCAAGCTAACCTCACTCTCTGCACTTCTTGTTCCCCACATCAAGTCCTCCTCGCAAAAACTACTCAACATAAACTCAACCAGTCTACCCCTACACCCCGGAACCCTCCACTCCACTTCCATACTCCTCTACCTCAGCCTTTGAGCCCAACATAGCAGAAAAGCACCCCCTAATTAGGACTCAACTTCAACCTCCCCCTTACCTTCAACCTGAGGCACAGCTGGCCCCTCCTCCCACTCAACCTTCACTATGCCCCCCCTTTATCTCCGCTTCCCAAACCCAACCCAGCTCACCTCCCTTCTCCACCTCAAATTCCCACCTCTCAGTGTTCCCCTTCTCTTCCACCCCACCACCCCAAGTCACATACTCCTTCCCTCACTAGCAGTTCTACCTCACTTGAACACAGTCCAGGCCTAAAACAGCTTCTCAATCTCAAGCAAGTTCTTGACGAACACCCTCTACTACCAAGAATCCATTTATCTCTCCTACGTCCACTCAGACTTTCACCTCAACCTCAGGGCATGCCTCCTGCTTTCCCATACTCCCTTGTGGACAGGACACTTACTTCTAATTCTCCGACTCCCCAGACTTCCCTAACCTCTCCCTTTCTTCCCCTTCCATCCCCCGTGTCTTGCTATACCTGCTCCCATGCCCAGTCTCAGCCCTCTCCCTCTTGCAGTGTCTTCCCTCTTTGGGAGGTGGCTGGAGTGGAGGGAGTGGTTAAAGTCCACATCCCATTTTCCCTAGGCAACCTGTCCCCCAGCCTGAGCAAAGACTAGGCTTTTTCTCTACTGACCCAACACACTTCATACAAGAATTCAAATATATCACCCCTAGCCATGACCTAACCTGGCATGACATTTTTATGATTTTCCAGTCCACCCTCACCCTCAATGAGAGACACAAGGTCTGGACAGCAGCACAAGAGGATGATAATGAGCTCCATTCTACCAACCATACCCATTCCATTGGAGCTGAGGCAGTTCCCCTTACAAAACCCCAGTAGAATTACCAACTCCCACTGGGGGATCAGGAAGGACCTTCCCCAGGTAGGGCAGCAAGGGACCACATGGTCTCTTATCTCTGATGGGTCTTCAGGGAGCTTCACCTCCTAAGATAGTTAACTTTGAAAAATTTGGGTTGATTGCCCAGGACCCCACTGAAACCCCAGCTCAGTTTATGGAAAGACTTACCGATGCCCTAGTTCAGTATACCAAGTATGACCCAGAGTCCAGGGAGGGACAGCTTATGCTCAACAACCATTTTATCTTACAATCAGCCCCAGACATTAGAAAGAAACTTAGATGCCTAGACAAGGGTCCTGAGACCCCCATGGGAGATCTGTTAGGCCTGGCATTTAAAGTCTTGAATAACCGGGAGGAACAAGAGAGGGCAAACAAATTCACTTGTCCAAGCAAAAGTACCAGCTGATGGCCACAGTCCTGAGGGCTCCTTCAAAGAAGATGACAAACACCAACGGGGCCCAATGGCTGCTGCCAGGACCCTGCTACAAATGCAGACTAACTGGGCACTGAGCAAGGCCATGCCCCAGCTCGTGGCCACCTCCTGAACCCTGTCCTCAATTCAGGCAATGAGGTCATTGGAGGGCTGATTGTCCTTCTTTACAGCACCAATGTAGGCCACTCACTTCCCAGACCAAGCCTGCTTTACAGGGTTCAGTGAACAACCTCCTGGCCTTGGTGGCTGAAGACTGACGGGGCCCTGGCTCCTTGGCCCCCACCTCCTTGATGTCCATCACCATGGAGGAGCCCAGGGTACCGGCTATGGTGGCAGGTAAGACTGCTAATTTTGTTTTGGACATGGGAACCTCATGGTCTGTTCTCCCCTCCTACTCCAGTAGAGTTTTCTCCTCACAGATCTCCATGGTGGGGGTTGATGGGAAGCCCCATAACACAAAAATAACAAGACCCTTGCCCTGCATGTGCTGGAAGATTCCCTTAGCCCACTCTTTTCTGGTTATTCCCTCATGCTCAGCTCCCCTGCTTGGCAGAGATCTCATGCAAAAGCTCTCTTTGTCTATTTCCCTTCCTTTCTCCACAGCCTTCCTCCTTTCTCCTATACCTCTTACCCTAAGGTTAGGACCTGGCCACTTCCACCTTCTGAGGTCAATCCTAAAGTCTGGGACACCTGGGCCCTGGGACTAGCCTCTTACCATATGCCCATCAGAATTTTCTTAAAGGATCCCTCCCCTTTCTGCATTGTGATTCTAAGCCTGTTTTTCTCTGGAATGGAGTTATTTCCCTCTACAATGCTCTATGTTTCCTTTTGTTCCTGCCTCATCCTTCCCTGGGTACTCACTAGTTACAATGTCATGGACAGACTAAAAGGAAAGAGTATTGTGATACTGTATCTTTGCAAACTCTCTTAGGTACCATTGTTTTCTGTGTTCCTTATTCTCTAGGCTATGGGTACTTATTCAAGATTATGTATGATAAATTGTGAGGTGGTTTTTCTAATCTGGACAGACTGATAGCCTTCTTTAAAAGGATTCATCCTGTGAATTAACAGTCTTGCCTTAGTTTAAAAAGTAAAATATGAGCCAACAATTTGGAACTTTGAGGAAAAGAGTCAGAGGGAACATTTAAGAAGATAGTAAGGTTCAGCCCACAAGGGAGCCAGATACTAGAAGTTGACTCATTTCTGTACTTTTAGGTTGTTGCCTTCATGAATGACAAAAACTGATTGTGGGTATAAGCTCTCATGCATCTGGTCACATCAAGTATAGCCAGAGAGGATCTCAGGTTTGACATTGGTAATGGCAGATACTTCTGTCAATCTAATCCTGCTTGATGGTGGGTGTTTATTGCCAGGTATCCATGGTTTAATAAAGCTTAGAAGTATCAAGCACAGTGACCTCTTAAAGTCAAATGTTCTGTCTTTTGTCAATTCCTGTTCCCAATAAAGGATCCAGTAGAGGAAAGGAGTTGCCTAGACAAATGTATACAGGCTATAAGAGGGACAGATGTTTTCAGTCCTGCTAGTAGTCATTGGACTCAACAGATCTCCTGTCTAATGTAAACCACTGAGTTAAATTCTAAAGAGAAACACATGTCTTTTTGTATTAATTATATTGGTAAATCGTCACGTGCTGTTGGAGCTCACTGAGAAGCTGGCTCTGGAGATGGGATTGGCCCTCCCACTTCAGACTCAAGCCTATTATCTCAAGATGTGTTCTCCAAGACTCTTTTCCAGGTTCAGGCTGGTCCCTGACCCTGCAACAAGAAAAAGGAGAACAACAAAACAGCCTAAGAGTAAAGGCACTGTACAGTTGAGAACAGCTAAGGTGTAAACTAATTTCAAAAGAGGGTAAAGAGAATGGTAAGGTAAAAGATGTTAGAAGGATATGAGGATGGAGATATTTTATTAAGAAGGATTTAGATGTGAAGATTAAAAATGAGAGAGCCTAAGCATGTGATGAAGATCTGTGTAGATTTGTTACAATTTATCAAGGATGAGACAAAGATAATATATAGATAATCTTAAAATCTCTAAGGTCATAGCTTAGTCAACTAGTTTAAGGATGTCTAGTCAAGGTTTATCTGAGAATGTTTGGTATTTGCCCAAGCTTTATCTAGATAGCACATGGTAAAATAACTAACTCACACTCATGGACTGACCAGGTTGTAGCAGCAGGCATTGACTACGAATGCCCCTCAAGGCCATTTCAGAATATACATTTTTTAAAAATTTCAAAATTCTTGATCCCAAAAGGCCAGAGACCCTAGACAAAGCAAAGGACCAGACAATAGAACAGCTTCAACGTTTTAACACCTCCCACAGCTTCTCCTTGGGTCATGTTCTCTCCCTTTCTCTGAACCTCTTGAAGAGTTCCTCTAGTATTGATGCATCCACGTGTTTCCTCTGTGCCCCTCTGCAGGGGCCACTGCTCATTCTCCTCCCAGTCTGTAACATTGCCAACCAAACTAACACCCAGTGCTCCCAGAGCCTAGCAGTACAACAACCTCTGCCTCCTCCACTCCTTTTTCTTAATAAATGAGAGTGATGCCCCCCACCAAGTCTCTAACTGCCCCCACTCCTCCATCTGCAATGTTAAAATCCAGGTCAATACTAGTCTAGCCCCAGAGCTGCTTTTTCTCTGCTCCTCCAAAATATATACCTGTATCTCCCCACAAGTCAGATATACCTGCATCCTGGTTGTCCTCATACCCAGACTAACCAGACTAATGCTATACACCTCAGGAAAGGTACATGATTTTCTCTCTACAGAAACAGGAGGAAATAGAAAAAAGAGGTCAGATACTCTGGCAGTCCTCGTAGGAATCAGCCTAGTATCATCAGTGGCAACTACAGAATTTGTGGCAGGGAGTCTGGGGCATACCTTACTCTCAGGCCAGTATCTCTCTCAGGAGATCCAGGACCTTAAGCAGGAGCTCATTACTGTGATAGAGGCAACAGCCCAGTCAATCCAGATCCTACAACAGCAACTGTCCTCCTTAGCCAAACAGGCGAGGGAGGACCTATTAACTGGACCTATTAACTCCAGAACAGGCAAGCCCTGGACATATTAACTGCGGAAAAATGGGGTACTTGCATTTTCTTGGGCAAGGAATGCTGTTACTATATCAACCAATTGGGAAAGGTTGAACATAACATAAAATGCCTTCAGCAGGTGACCAAGGACCTCTCGCTTAAAACCTTCCAATACCAACAGTCACCCCAGTGGGATATTTTACAGGACTGACACCTTGGCTCCTGCCCCTACTCGGCCCCCTGCTCTCTATTACTCTAGTGCTAGCTATTGCCCCCTGCCTCTTCAGGTACTTTCAGGGCCAGATTCAACAACTTAAACACACTATATTTAACCAAATGTTGCTCTCCTTTCCCCCACATGTGTACGAATGCCTGCTGACCACAAGGACCTTGTCCAGATGCATGAAGTGGAGTCCCCCACTGCCTGATCATACTCTAGCCCCCAGCCTCTCCCCAAGCCACCCTGACCAGCAGGAGCTAGCCAGATGAGACACACCACCCCCTATCCTATAACACAAAAGGCTGGAATGTTAGGGTCCAGGTCTGCAGCAACCCTCCCTGAGTGCAGTAAAGCCCCACAAGACAGGCCCCAGGCACCTCTCAAATACAGGAGTTGAGTCAGTATGAGTCACCATAGTCTGTTTCCCCCAGAGTCAGCATGAGTCAGCATAATCTGTTTCTATTTTTATCCTCCTGCCAAAGCTATTTTTATCTTTCACACCCCTATAAAAGCCTCCAGGCAGCAGCTTGTGAGCTGGTGGCTTCCTCACTCCCAAGCTGAGAGCCATCCCATGTGATCTTCCAAATAAACCATGCCCTGCTGGAGTTCTTGTCTGTGTCTTGGTTTACCTATCAGGTGGCAGGTAGATCCCTGGTGGGCTTTCACCTCAGGAGACAACCCACTTGCTACTTCCTTGATATTTCCTGGGATGTTTCCCTTTCGGTTCCCTCATTCTGTGAGTTCTTCACTCAAATGTCTGCTCTTAGAAGGCCTACTTTGAACTCAAGGGAGCTCCTTCTTATTCAGCTTTGTGTTTCCTTCATTGCAGTTATTTCCCCTGACATTAAATTGTACATCAGTCTGATTTCTATCAGGACATGTGCTTTCTCTGCTGTGTTCCCAAGGACCTTGAAGAGGTCCATGGAACAAATTTTCAATGGACTTTGGCTAAATGGTCTTGCTAGCAGATCAGTGGCAAGGGGCCATGTGGAGGGCTATATGGAGCAAAGTTTGGAGTGTGGGAGCTGATAGCTTGCCCAGCCATGGCAGAGTTCTGGGTAGGTTAGCATCGGGCTTAGTTTGGACTCTACTAATACACTATATGCTAAGTTGGCATTAAGGGCAGAAGTCATGATGGAAGCACGGCAAGGGAAATGCTTTCTGCTGACAAGTATAGAGGCAGAGCAGAGTAGAATTATGAGCACAAACACAGAGGCAGGTGACTGTTGCGGGAAGAAAGACAGGTCTGGCTAGTGACACCCCATTCAGAGAGTAGTTGGAGGCTGACCTAGGAAATAAGGCTCTATAGATACTGCCCATGTAAAGGAAATAGGTTTGGAATTAGAAAGACCACTCTGTGTACTATCCATCCCCACTTCAGCATCCTCAAGCCACTCACAACTGCCCTGCTGCCATCTTTTTCTTTTCTCTCATACTATTTTTTTTAGGGTATCAAGCAGATTTTCCCCCATTAGTCTTAGTACTTTATTTTGGGGGGCATTCAGTCAGAAAAAAGAAAAATACTACTAATAATGAGTGCAATGATACCATGGCCTTTACTCAGGGTCAAGCAGAATTTTTAATGATCCACCTGTATGTATTACATATGAGAGATCTTAAAATACAATAGTATACAAAACTGAAGACAAGTAAATACAAAATGTGCATAAAAATCTTAGCAGAAAGGTTCTAATATTACAATATTTTGCAGGAAAAGGTCTTATTTTTAATGTATTTTATTTATTTTTTATGAAATTCATACAATACATCTTAATCATAGTTAGCCCCCTTTCTTTATCCACCCCCCCATAGCCCATCCACTGGATTGCATGCATTCTGTCATATGTGTTAAGGACTACTGAGTCAAGTTTGTATAGCCAAATGACCCTCAGTGTGAGTTCATCGATTGGAGCCTGGTCAGCTGATATAGTGTCACTCTGTTAATGAAGACCACCCTTCCTCACCCAACAGTGATCAGCTGCCAGTATTTTCTCACCAAAGTTGTGGCCTCCTGCCTATTTCCCCAGGTCTACGCTGGTTTTTGTCTGATTGAGTGTTCGTGGGTCTTGTGCATGCTGTCACCATTGCTGTAAGTTCATATGAGTAAGGACCAAGGAGCCACCTTCTTGATATAGGGTAGAAGTCTAAGAGTGTGTGAAAGAGACATTTGCAGAAAACAAGCTCACAGGTTAATAAGGTGCTTCTCAACTCAACTATTGTATGTTGATTGTGCACTTAAAGCACCTAGTCCATGGAACACCATAGGTTAGTGACAACATACTGGAGTGCTGTCATCATTTCCCCTGTGATGGGGGGACCGACTAGTGGCTCCCTGCCTCTACCCAGTATCACCACAGAATATTGTTCCACATATTGCTAACCTGGAAAGATTCCAAATTCAAGATTCAAAGTGGTGTTCCTATTGACTCTGTATCACTTTCACACTGTGTTAAAGTAAAAAATTAGGGTAAATTCAATCATCAGAACTGGGGGACCATCTGGTATATCATTAGACAGTATCCGCTAAACATTCCTTAAATTTGGACTTGTGACACAATTTCTTTTTTTCATTAAGCAAAACTTAGAAATGAAACCTCCCTCCCTGCTTTCAGATTAGAGAGTGCCAGACAGGATGCCAGGATTCCTTTCCAGAATACGTGTTAATCATAAATTAATAGCAACCAATTGTCCTCAGTGCCTTGTGAGGGCCAAGCCCAATAGTATTAGCATCCCAGAACTGAACTTGCTCTCTCTCTCTCTCTCTCTCTCTCTCCTCTCTCTCTCTCTCTCTCTTCCTCTTTTTCTCCCTCTCCCTTTCCCTGCCCTCTTCCCCATCTCTCCTAAATGAACATCACTGAGCATCTTGGATCTGCTTCACTCAATTTCTGGGATAGAATACAGAATTGATGGGCACATCTTTATTTCTCCCCATAATATGTATTCTTGTGTACAACTAATCTCCCTCCTGTTTCCTCAAGTCTCTTCCAGCCAAATGATGACAAACAGAATCTAAACACCACTTTTGGGAGAGATGGTCTTTTATTAGCTCTTAGAAAGGACTTAATTTCCTTCCAGGCTCCTCTTTGTAAGGAAGAGCCAGCTGATCATTGAGAGAGAAACAAATAGATCAGAGCAGTAAGCACCAGGCTTGGGAAGTACGATTGGACTTATGATGGTAAAATAATGACAAACAGGGACCTTAAGCAGACGTTAGTTTACCCCCAGGAAGAATTGTACTGTTATGGTTTTATGATAGATTAAGATTGACGTTTTAAATGATGTAATTGTACCTCTTTTGAAGGTGTTGCTTTGGAGATAGGAGGAAAATAATCCTTAGTTTCATATTTATATCTTTTCTTTTTCCCGAGGAGCAGTTAGGATTTCAGCACTGATTTCTCCCACAGAAGGGGTGTGGAAATGTCAGGAAATGAGGCCGAGTTCCGTTTCGGTGATCACACTTGGGGTGATTCAGTGGGCTACAACCGCTGCCGTTTCTTGTTCTGGTACATAGCTTCTTTTTATATAAATAGAATTTTATACAAATGACTCCAAATCTCAGCTTTTTCATTTCTCAATTGTTTATTGTTCACTTTTTAAACGAGAATTGAATTCAAAAGAGGCCTCCTCCTCTGGGTGTCTCCCTGCCTGCTTCCTTTTTGACCCAGTAGCTTTGTGGATGCCACCTGAAATTAGCAGCCTCCGTCTTCGGGTTTATTTCATGTTAGCCCAGATATTGCAGATCATTAGGGAGTAGCAGCCGAGGCTGAGGGAATGAGTGGCCTGCAGCGCTTGTCAGCTGGCTTTGCTGCCAGGTCTGATGAGATGCAATGAGCCGGCACGCGGGGCCTTTCTGCTGCCCAGGATGATTGAACTGTAACATGAAATGAGATTGTGCATGGAGCTGAGGCAGTACCATCTCGCTGGAGACTGGCATTGATGTGCATCTCCCAAGTCACTGCATAAAGGAAAGGATTCCAACAGCTGGCGGGAAGCCAAGTAACAAAGACAGCCCCAGGCAATTGGGCAAGACTCTCTGATGCCACACAGTGGAGAGATGGACGTTGGCCCAATTATTACTATGCTGAAATCCAAGGCACAGGCTGGGCCAGGCACTGAATTTTCAAGTAACTACAGGATTGAAAGGCTGCCCCAGCATGTATTGCACAACACAGATGCAAGGTGCTCCATGCAGCATAGGTGCCTGTGTAATCTGTTCTCAGCAGACAAGGTCCTCTTCTAGACCTGCCCAGCGAGATCCGAATTACAATGGACATTCCTACAAGATCAGAGTTTGGGTCTCCTAGAAGGACGAGCCTAGGTAGCTGAAGAGCTGATTTCTTCCTTTCTCCTACCCTGAGGGATGTTCTCTCCCCCATCCTGTGCCCACACGAATTACAATGGACATTCCTACAAGATCAGAGTTTGGGTCTCCTAGAAGGAGCTGATTTCTTCCTTTCTCCTACCCTGAGGGATCTTCTCTCCCCCATCCTGTGCCCACTTTCCCTCACCTGCAGAAGTGAAAGAGCCTGCTGATTTCCCCTGCCCACTTCCCTCCATTAAACAACAAAGCAAATTATTCCAGGATGCCTGGGAAGAAAGCCACTGCTTAATGAGAACCAAATGAGGGCCACAGTACCACCTTCAATACAGTGTTAGTTGATGCCAGAGACAAAATGCAGAAATGGCTCTGGCCATGTTTTTGTTGCCAACACAACATAACCTGGTAAGAATCCACAGCAGTAAATTTATTCTTTTGAACTAGCATAAAATCATCCTGGTTTGTCTGGGACATTCCTAGTATTTGGGGTAAAATTCCCAAGTCCTCTGAAACTTTCAGTCCCAGAAAAGTCAGGATTGTTAGTCACCTGGCTTTTAGCAATGTCATGATCATTGGGCTACAAGAGAAATAAGTTTTTTCAGATCTGAGTAAAAAAAAATTCACAGATGACCCACTCCCTTAATTCGAACTACAGAAATAAAAGCAATGCCAAGAAAATTCTCTGGACACAGTGGGGGCATATCTGTAATCCCAGCACTCTGGAGGTGAGGCAGGGAGGATGGCTAGTTTAAGGTCAATACATGCTATAAAATGAATTCCAGGCTAGCCGGGGCTATACAGTGAGATCTTCTCTTAAAAAAGAAAAAGAAAAGAAAAGAAAAAGAAAATTCCATGGGAATGTTTCCAAAGACTCTGGAGCCAGGCTGGCTGGACTTTAATCGCATGCTCCAATACCTATCAGCTCTGTAAACCTTGGCAGGTTACCACTCAGTGCCATTGTGCCTCAGTTTTCTTCCCTGTAAATGGGTGTATTGATAGAATACATGCCAGAGGGCTGTTATCAGAATTAAATAAGCTAATAAATGTAAGGGGCTCAGAGCAGCATCTGATGCATAATAAGTGCTTAATATATCTTAGTACCCACTATCTTTATTGTTATTATCATTATCATTATTATTTTCATAAACCCTGAACTACCACCAGGGATATCAAGGATTAAAATAAATATTACACCTAAGTATTCATTAAGCTTTCTGCCATTAGCTAACTATTTCAGTCCCTGTGTCATTAAACATTGTCTTCTTTAGGACTGAAGAATGTGATTTGTTTTCATTCTTGACTCTGTATGGACCTGAAACTATTCCCTATCCTCTGGTTGCCTGTGTCATCCTGCTTACAGAAGGGATTCAGTTTGATTCCTAAAGGACCCTCTGCCAGGGTTTTCTTCTCAGGCTGTAATTGGAAAATTTTTAGTCTCTACCCTTGGGCTTTTTAATTCTGAAAATTTTAGTCTCCACCCCTCGGCTTTTTCTATCCCAGCACACACACACACACACACACACACACACACACACACACACATACACACACACACACACACATTAATGTGCATTACATCCCTAATGAGCTGTGGACTCCAGCTCGCTCCCAGGGAGCATGGCAGAATGCTTCTATCATTTCCACATGACTTCCTAGTGAACCTTTGGAAAAAGAAAATGCTACTCACAAAAGAGAAATATGTATGCTTTTCTTCACTATCATATTACAAATATCAATTATGTAAAAGACTTTCAAATACCCAAACTCTTGGATACATGCTGGTCGTTTAATGTCTTAGAGAAATAATCAATATTGCATTGTTCATGTCTAAAGCTTTAAAGTCCCCAGGATACTTCCTGACACATTGCTTCATTTACTGAGGAGCCGTTCTATGCATAGTGCTGCACTGGTTTTTGTAAAACTGTCCAACCTTGGGTGTATGGGTATCTGTTTGGAAGGGAGCAGCTCACATGTAAACTATTTGGGACTAAGCAGAAGTCAGGACATTTCACCTGGAAGTGGAAAACACAGAAACTGAAGTGGCATTGAAATTGCAGTTGGTGGTCAGACATTGTATTCAAGTGAGTACACATGTTCTGGTTTTAGTAATTATCAGTGCTAAGTGACCAGTCAGGCGATAGAGGGAACACAGCAAAGAAGGGTCCTGGCTCCTGGAGTTCCGTCTGCTGCAACTGGAAAATATTTGGGATGCTGGAGCCTCAGTTGTCAAAACAGAAGTGGAGAGATGAATAATGTAATAGGCAGGGCAGGGGGCCAGGGTATGGTAGTAGAGGGGACATGAGGAAGGAGACAGTCACAGAAAGAAGCCAAGGTAAGACGGTGCTGCAGGTCGAGAGTATTCTTGTTCTGTAAACTCTTGTCTGACTGAAAAGGAAGGCATCACAAAGGATGGTGAAGGTTTTGTGGTTACAATCCCCATCTGCCTTATCTCCAGCCCAGGCACTGCCAATGGGGGTAGAACTGTTAATGGGGGTTAAAACAGTTTCTGTATAGGCAGTGTCCTGTCAGGATACAGAGGACACACAGCAAGTGGGCAACAGGATAGTTTAGTAAAGAAGTACTTATAAAACTAAGGACAGCCAGGCATGTTGGTGCATGTGCATCCCAGCAACTCAGGGGCTGAGGCAGGAAGATTGCATGAGCCTAGGAGTTTGAGGCCAGCATTGGCAGAGATTAGGGAAATCAACAGAATAAAAGATAATCACTGAACACTGAAAACCAGGTAAGACCTGACTAGAACACATCATACAAAGTAATGGGGTTTGGAGAAAGCTGGCTTCACGGAGGGAGGCAATAATCCAAGGAAGTCGAAAATACAGAGAGGCAGGGTAGTGACCAAAGCAATGCCCCTCTTCACTCTGTCTACCCTCCCAGTCTTCTGCTGATGCCTCCCACTGGCCTAGCTGACTAGAAGGCATGAGACATGGACAGCCACTAGTGTAGCTCATACAGTCTAGGTACTAGGGGACAGAGCAGGGAGAGGATAGAGTGGACTCAAGGGACAATGGGAACTATCCCACGACTTCACCCTTCTGCCCCTTAGCATTCTTCTTATATTTCATTCAGGAAATAATTATATCCTCCATATCAAGTGCCCCTCAGTCACTGTATCAGAATCAATTTGGTCATTCTCTCTTCCGTAATCTCTAAAACACTGGCCATGTCCAGTCCTAATCATATGAGAGAGAAAACAGGGATAACAACAATTCATTATCAAGTGTTCAGGTACTGTGCTCTGTGCATGGGTAGCTGGTAACAAGCCTGAGCCAACAACAACATCTTCCACCATGCATATCACACCTCCCCTTTCCCTTAGCTGCTCAGCTGGACAGGTGAATGACCCAGATTTTTCTTCCTGCAAAATCCAAATCCTCCATGGTCTTGCATTGATGCATTTTGCCAGTTTGTCTTTTGTCCTGAGGCACCCCAGAGAACCTCTAGACTGCAAATATCATTCCTCCTGCCCTCTATTCTGTAGCAGTCTCCCAATGTCTGCTTTGGCAATCAGGTCGATCCATTGCTCCACTTTAATAAAGTACACTGCAAGCAGAACCAGTACTGCAGACCTCATTGGCATCTGGTTAAGCTTTTGGTCCTCTTAGTTGCTCTCCAGGAGCCATCTGGCTGTTTCAACAGATGATTTAAGCAGAGAGATGGCCAGTCATTGGCCCTGTGTACATCAGTTCTTTGAAAGCAGTACAGTTCTCTATATATTTACTTCCCGAAGAGGGGACTTTCTCATTAACTTTTTTATTATATGTAGTAGTTATATATACATATGTCCTGGTTTCCTTTCTGTTGCTGTGATAAAAAGCAATCAAAACCAACTTCAGGGAGGAAAGGGTTTATTTAGCTTACACTTCCAGGCTGCAGTCCATCACTGAGGGAAGTCAGGGCAGAAACTGAAGCAGGAGCTGAAGCAGAAAACGGTTAGGAATACTGCTAACTGGCCTGCTCTCTGGCCTCTACTCAGCAAGCTTTTTCATACAGCCCAGACCCACCCGCCTAGGGATGGTGCTGTCCACATTATCAATCATGGCAGTTCCTCAAAAACATGACCACAGGCCAATCTGATGGAGGCAGTTCTTTAACTGAGGTTGTCTTATCCAGGGTGACTCCAATTTGAGACAAATTGACAATAAAAACTAAACAGCACAACATATACATGGTACAATGTGATGTTTTAATAAATGTATATATTAAAAATGACTAAATAAAGATAATTAACATCCATCTAAATAATTCCCTAGGGATGTAGCATTTCTTCCCTTGAAAAAATATTTTGTTATTTTTATTTTATGTATATGACTGTATTACCTGGACTTGGGTTGTACAGTGTCCACCAAGGTCAGAAGAGGGCGTCTGACCCTCTGGAACTGGAGTTACTGATGGTTGTTAGCTGTCATGTGGGTGCTGGGAATCGAACCCTGGTCCTCTGCAAGAGCAGCCAGTGTTCCTAATGACTGAGCCATCTCTCCAGCCCTTCCTTTCCTTTCTTAATGATGGGTATTGGGTCAAGCTCAGGGGTTCATTTCCATTTGACTCTTCATGCTCTATCATCTTCACGCCATTGGCTCAGGAACTGATGTTGAGATTTAGACAATTATTGAGTATACTACTTCCACTCTGATTCTGACAGTAAACGTCTTAGTCTGTTTCTGCTGCAATAGCAGCATACCGCAGATGGGGTAGTTTATAATGAACATAAACTTATTTTCTCACTGTTCTAGAGGCTTGAAAGTTCAAGATCAAGGTGCTGGATTCTGAGGCAGGCCTTCTTACTGTAGCATCACATGGCAGAGGGCAGAAGAACAAAGAGGTAAAAGGGAAGCTGTCCTTTTACAGCAGCCCATTCTACCCATGACCTAAACACCTTCTAAGCTTTCCATCTCTTTTAGTAAAGAATGGCAATTAAATCTCAGTATGACTTTCAAAGGGGACATATATCAAACTATATCAGGGCAGATACTAAGCACAGGACAAGTTTAGGATATGATACAAGGTAGGGAGCAGACTTCTTCCATCAGTCACCTGCCTCAACATGTCCCCGTGGACAGGGATTAGGCTCAGAATCAGAATCTAATAACTCCTGAGAAGTCTAGGAACCTCAGGGCACAGTTCACAAAAATGGCCTCGGGTCCCTCTGAAGTTTGGAAGAAAATTCATAGCAAACTGTACCTCTTTGTACTCCTCGATGGGTCCCTCTTTGAAGGAACCCTGTTATACATGCATACTCCCACTGAGAAGTTCTTGAGTTATGAACTGACTTATGGTGGAACCTTTGGGACTGTGAGTTCCCACTATCATAATTTCAGTTAGATTTATTCCCGTTGGACCTAGAAATTTTGGGCCTATATCCATCATGCAGCACTGTAGCAGAGAATCCATCTATTTCCTTCAAAGGGACCCAGTTCCTGTCATAGGCAGGTCAAAACCATGATATAAAAGCTTTGTCTTTTTTATTGATTATGATCATTGTGCCTACCTTGTCTTACAATTGTAAATACAACCATAGACCTCTACAACGTTCAGAGGACTGCCATCAGTTTTTGGAGAATTCTACAGCCCTCTTCACCAATGCACTTCTTATGACTCAGTGATTCTTATACACAGTTCAAGGTATACGCTCAAGTCCAGGTTTCAAATAATCCTAACCAATTAATGATGCCACTTTCAGTGCATAAGCCTCAATTTTGAGTATCAAATCTATATTGATTATTTTTGTCCAATCATGCTTTCTATTTCATCTTCCTTGGGTTTACGGTCACAAAATTCATTTTCATATGTGCTTCTCAGACTCCTGCTAGCAAAACTCAGCCAAGTTCTGTATGGGGCGCGCTGGGCGCCCTGGCGTGGTGTGCGCGGGCACACCTGGAGAGTCGCGGCGGGCCTGGCCACAGGCATCTGCTTCTCTGGTCGCGTGGGCTTTCCCGCCGTGGCGAGGCTCCGCGTCTCCTGGAAGCGGCGGTGGGTGCTGTCCGCCGCTTCTTCAGTGCTGAAAGTCCCTGCTGCTGAGGCTTTTGCTCAGCCGTGTCTCTGCCCTGATTTCACCTGTGTACTTTCCTCAAGATGCGGGGTCCACTGGCCACTGGACCACGCGGGAAAGTACGAGGGCGGCTAAAGCTAAGGCTCCGCGAGTCGG
>NW_008348662.1:1953534-1954955 GCF_000622305.1 Nannospalax galili | reverse complement strand
CTTTCCCAATATCATATAGTCCCCATGTTCAACAGTTATCAAGTCCAATGTGCTTTTGTTGTGAAGCACAGTTCTGGTGAGAGAATTCATTTGTTGTTGGAGAAACTCCAGGCTATCAGTCACGAATGTCACTGCTTGGTTCAGCTTGTCTTCAGCCAAAACAGAATCAGGTACAGCTTGTTGCCATGGCAACGCTTCCAGCATCCAGTGTAAGTTTGGTCTCTGCCAGCAGGGGGAAGAAGATCTTTCTCTGCTAGCAGCTCCTGGGATGCAATTATTATTACACAAAAGGTGGACAAAGAGAAATTAACACAGTTTTGGGCTTTTCCTCACTCTATAGGAAAAGACTGGGGAGGTTTGCTGCTGAAAATGCAAATTAAATGATTAGTTAGTTGTTTGAATCCGCTTAGATGAGAGTCAGTGAAGTCTTTTTCTGTTGGCAGCTCCTGGATAGAGAAGGGTAGTAACTGGTACTGTTGTCAGCAAAATCTATTGCTGGATGCACACAAAAAAGCTATTAGACATTGGGGTAGGTGGTGAAGGGAAGAAAGTTAAACTTCTTCCAGGACATAGTTGATCTTTTCTGGTCCTCTGTCTTTCCTGTAGAATAATGTTATGAGTTAGCACAGACTTGGAAGCTGTTGAGAGACATGAAAGTTAGCTGTAGGGCACCTAGAAAATGCACCTGAGTAGAATGCTCCAGCGATTGTCCCATGGATCTGATTTTTTCTTGAAAAGTAAAATCTCTAGAACATGGTATTAGGGAGAGTGGGGGCTGTCTGAAGCGTTGGTGTTAAGAAGGGTAAAGACAGCCATGAGGATGACAGAGAAGGATGCTCCAGGGGGACATCTTTGGCGTGCCGTCTCCACTAGGTCATGGATCTCTTTCCACGTGATCCGGTGTGGCTTTGGGTGTTGTCTCTGTCTCTTTTTTTTTCTTGTCTCTGACAGGGTCATGTGAGCCATCTTTTTCGTGGGTGGGGAGGTGTCGGACATTTCTAGCTGGAACCCAGATAGACTTTGGTTGATTCTGTGGGAAAACACAAGCAAATCCTCTCCCTGTGGTCAGCAATGGATCTGGTCCTTTCCAGAGTCCATCAAAGGGGTCCCTCCATCTAACCATGATGGGTGGTACTGGGTGTGTCTGAGCCCAGAGTCGGGTGATGGGGGGAGCATCTGTCCCTCTATATACATTAAGTACATTAAGGGTAAACAAGGCTAATGTTAATTGAATATTGGGAGAATATGTTGTTTGAGCCTGTCTTTTTAATTGGTCCTTTAAGGTGTTATGTGACCTTTCCACAATGGCTTGTCCCTGTGTGTTGTAAGGGATGCCAGTGTGATGGGTGATTTTCCATGATTCACAAAAATTTTTAAATGATGAGCTGGTAAATGCTGGGCCATTGTCTATCTTTAATTGT
>NW_008348662.1:1949984-1950160 GCF_000622305.1 Nannospalax galili | reverse complement strand
CTAGCAGTTTTAAGAAAGAAAATTGGGGTGAAGTATGGTTCCCAAAGGGACGTGTCTGAAATTAAAATTTCAGGGGATCCCAGTGGTTCCCAGTCACGAGACTTTCCCGCAAATTTGAGGGGCTGGCGGCCGCCCTAATGGCTTTTAATTGGCTGATGCGTCACCAGGTTTTTGAT